>NW_015505628.1:796969-811530 GCF_001515645.1 Sinocyclocheilus grahami
TTTATTTAGTAATTCTAATATTTTTATTTAGGTGTAGTAATAATAATAATTATTATTATTAATAGCCATATTAATATAATCACAACATTTTTGGCCCAAAATTTAAAACTTTCTTCAATATTAATATTTCTTGTTTTGATTTTATTTAGTAATTCTAATATTAGTATTTAGCAGCAGTAGTAGTAATAATAATAATTATTATTTATAGCCATATTAATATAATCACAACATTTTTGGCCAAAATTTAAACCTTTCTTCAATATTAATATTTCTTGTTTTGAATTTATTTAGTAATTCTAATATTTTTATTTAGGTGTAGTAATAATAATAATTATTATTGTTATTATTTATAGCCATATTAATATAATCACAACATGTTGGCCAAATTGTGCAGCCTTAGTCCAATATTAATATTTCTTAATCTCTTTTTATTTAGTAGTAGTAATAATAATAGTAATTATTATTAATATTCTATTAGCTATACTGACATAATCACTCGATTTTGTCCACATCTGGCATCCACACAAACAAGGATTAAAAAAAATTTTTTAAATCGCATTTTTTTCTCAGAAAAATCATAATTAGTCTTTTTCCCCCAAATCGTGCAGCCCTACTGTACACAGCGCACATTATTACGATGCACACAAAATGTTGATCTGTTGGCCAAATTGTGCAGCCTTAGTCCAATATTAATATTTCTTAATCTCTTTTTATTTAGTAGTAGTAATAATAATAGTAATTATTATTAATATTCTATTAGCTATACTGACATAATCACTCGATTTTGTCCACATCTGGCATCCACACAAACAAGGATTAAAAAAAATTTTTTAAATCGCATTTTTTTCTCAGAAAAATCATAATTAGTCTTTTTCCCCCAAATCGTGCAGCCCTACTGTACACAGCGCACATTATTACGATGCACACAAAATGTTGATCTGCCTGTCTATCATAGTACAATACATGCCAATAAAGCCGCACAACAACGTCAATGATATTCGAGTTTTAAATGAGAACAGCGTATGAATGTTTCCGAGCACTCACGAGTAGAAATATAACTTTTAATAAGCCAAAACAATGCAAGCTTCCCCGCGAGACGCAAACACACGCAGCGGATACGCTTCCTGTTTCTCCCGCAGGCGCTTTGTTGAAGCAGCGGACGGACTGAACCATTCGTCTGTAGGGGAACCCGACCGCGCTAACAACACCAGTCCTGACTCTGCTCACGCGAAAAACACTCAATGTGCAGGTTTATCGTAGTATCATACATATGTTTACTAATGTAAATCACATTAGTGCTTTTATACAGTGATTTTAGCATGTTGTAGATAAGCGGGGTTTGTCGGTTCCCCCCTACGCCGCGCCTGTTGCTATGTTCCCGGTTCCCTTATGGGTGTGGTGAAGAGATAGCTGGCGAAAATTGCCTCTCGGTTTGCGTGGCCCTTTAAATGTGTTTAAAATTGACTTCCAATGAATTATTCTGCTTTGAACTTTACCTGTGCGCATATCAACATGCAAGGGATCTGAAAGAAGCGGATTTTGCCCAAACTTAGCCTGATCAGGTGAGCGGAAAAAACAACCGTCCGCCGCGTTTCTCTTTTCTCGTCTATTTCCTGCTCGTAAATACCTCGCGATTTACTTAAACTCGTTTGTACTGTTTTTGGGGGGGTCAGTGGTGGATTGAATCTCGATTTAGCCGCTAATTAGTTCAATTATAATCTGCTAGTTGTGGTTGAGAGGCAACAGCAGGCCCGATCGACAGCAGAGTTCGGTTTGAATGTTAACGGTTTTAACTTGCTAAGTGTTTCCTCGCGCTAGCTAAACAGCTAAAGTGGTAGTTTGGCGAAGTTGTTCAATATCTAGGTGATAAATGAAAGGTAGTGTGTTTAAATCTGAGCTGGGTTGTCGTATCGTGTCTTTGAATCTCAAGGTAGCTACTGTAGTCAACACGAACGCTTGTTTTTGAATCAAAGTCTTACTTGGATGAATGCGTGTGAAGTTATATCTTCCAGATAAGTTGACAATTACTTTTAAAGTCGTATTTTGTGAAGGACACCAATAGCTGAGATTGTGTGAGCAGGAGCTGATAGTTTTACTTTCACTTTACCTTTCTGAAATCTCAGTCTGTTTTGATTTAGCCTAAGTGTTTTTTAGATGTTAATATCTGCTAGCTTTAATGATTTAGATGTTTATGGGCCTGATATGCTGTTTTGCTCTGATATAGTCTTCTGATGCAATAATCGTACATATTGTTGGTTAACAGTGGTTCATTTGAACTTATTTGCAAGGTTAGAATGGTCTAGCATGCATTATATTTTAACTGAATCATTTCAGTATTTAGTAGGTGATCTCATTTTTTAAAAAATATATATATATATATATATATATACACACCTGTTAGATTTTATTATCATTTGTGATTGTGTGTAATATCATTGAGTTCCTCTTCAAGCAGGCAAATATGAGACAATTGCTTCCTGGAATTGCTTTTCAGTTGTATTTATGTTTTCTAATTAGATAAAAGCACACAGGTGCTCTCTCTAATTTACTTTACTTTACTTTTAGTCATTTAGCAGACGCTTTTGTCCAAAGCGACTTACAAATAAGAAAAAGTAATTAAAACTAAAAGCTAAAACTCTATAAATACTACATATATATATATATATATATATATACACGCATTTAAGAAAATAAGAGAAATTAAATAAAAATGACAAATGCATACAACAGCATTTCAAAACTAAACATTTAAATGAAAACAAAAATATTAAAAGAACAAAAGGTATGAGTATAATAATGATTCTAACATAACACTAAGCCGAACACCAAAAAAAAACAATGTACAGCCACACACATATACATGTACATATATATATATATATATATAAATACGTTCTATATATATATATATATATTCTATATAGGTTCTCATTCGTGTATCTCAGAAATGTCTCTTGAAGGTTTTCAAGAGTTGATTTTAGTGTTTTATTTGTGCATGAAAATCCATTTGAACACATTCAAATGAACACACTAAAATATTGATCTAATATATTAGGGAACCCCTTCAGCCTAAAATATTAATTGAAATCTTTCCTGATATTTTAAGTTAATATTTCAATAATTTAAGAACACATTCACATGTTAATGGTCTTCAGAGGTTGGTTAATGGTTGCGTGACATGCAAGTAAACAAATAAAATGTATAATCTTTTTAGGAAGTACGTATTGGCCTGAATATAAGACGACCCTGATTATTAGACGACACCCCTTTTTCCAGATGTACCTTTTGGAAAAAGGCTTTTTAAAAACCAAATCTTGTTTTTTCTCAGTAAAACACATTTTGTCTTCAGTTATTTTCATATTGCATATTTTTCCTATTTTAATTTTTGTTTTGAAAGTGTGGTAAAAACTGGTAAAATGTACCAACAATCACATTTAAAAAATATACACTTTTTGACATACCATAAACATTTTTAAAAAAACAGGTAGCCCATCTGAATTAGGACATTTAGGCTATCCGTCTAATAGTAGCCTACCAAAATCTTATTAACAGTAGAAGTTAAATCTTACTGTAGTCTTCAGATCTGGGTACTGTCTTACGTTTTAAAATCACGAAGAGAGTTTGGTCGCATCAGGCTAACGTGACCGTCACGACTCATGCAGCTGTACGCTTTTCTTTCTCTTTAGTTTTTACTCGCGATCTTCACAACACGCGTTACATTACGTATTTCATGGCACACTGGTTTTATGCGTATTTGGCGCCACCTATTGTTGTGGGTGTATTATTGACATGTCAAAGTCTAGACCCTGAATATAAGACGACCGCGTTTTTTCAGATGTATTTCCAAGAAAAAAACATTGTCTTATATTCGGGACAATACGGTATTTTATTTTGATTGAATTCAATTTAAAATGATTTATTTTCATTTGACATTTTTGTAATTTACTGATTAGCTTTTCAATTTCATCAGCTCACGCCCCCCCCCCCCCCCAAAAAAAGGCCTAAAATAGAATTAGAAATGTATCTCGTCACATTGATAAACTGATGCTAGACTTACAGGAGTAACACTTTCAGGAAACATTTTCAATCTCTAATCACTTGTAAAAGAACTCCGCATTACATAAAAGCTAAAACCGAAACATGAGGTCTATTGTTAAATGTTTCCTCGTTGCTGAAGTTTATCATGATGGTTTTGGTATTAAAAATATGGAGGGTGTTGTTGATCTGGTAGTGTTTGGGCGGAATAACCAATTACTTGCATCATGGTATGAGTAATTTTATATCATGATAACAGTATATTTCATGATCTAGCTATTTTTATGGAAAATTCAATGGATTAAAAAAAAAAACATTTTAAATAACCATGTGGTAATGCCTATTTTTTTTGAAGGATCATGTGACACTGAAGACTGCAGTAATGATGCTGAAAATTCAGCTTTTTCATCACCGGAATAAATTACACTTTAACATAGATTCACATAGAAAACTGCTATTTGAAATTATAATAATATTTCGCCATTTTTACTGTACTTTAGAATAAATGAATGCAGCCTTGGTGTGCAGGAGAGACTTCTTTCAAAAACATTTAAGAAATCTTAAATGTTCTAAACTTTTGGTAGTGTCAAAAAAAACCTGTTTACATACTATATACTTTTGAGTAAATATTCTGTAAATGAGCTAATGCACATTGAAATACTATAGAAGGTGATGCTTAACTCGCTAACTGTATCCATGGCAAGTTATTTTATTGGACATTCGATGGAGTTTCATTGGAGTTTTTCCAACTTGCTGGACACAAAGTAAAAGTTCATCAAAAGTTTATTGGCTTATAGTCATAGACCGCTAACTAAACTCCAGTTTAAGTTCTGTCAAATGACACCCTTGGTATGAGAGACGCTGGACTGGTAACCAAAACCATCAGTCTAGTATTTACTTCTCTAATAACCTAGTTACTGAAAACTCACAGACGCTGTTTGAGTTTGTAGTAGATCTTTTAACTATTAAAACGCATTAATGTGGAATCAAAGGTGAGCGAAACATCAGAGACGCGGACAGACGCCTGATTTGACGGAAAGGTCAGTGAACATATGGGTGGCATTTGGCAGCAGTTGGTGGTGTTTTGAAGACCCTTTGAGCTCAGAGTAATTTCCCACTGCTCTCAGATCAGTCTGTGCCTGTAATTAAAGTTGCTGGAATGGATTTGGTCAAAGGAAGCTGGTCCATTTGTAATTGCATTTTAAGGGATTTCATGATTGCATGCATCACTAGTGCAGTGTTTGATTGAATGGGTGAGTGCATGCAATGTAGGAATGATGTCATTGTACGATGCATGATTGCAGGTCCAGCACGTTGTCGTCTCGGGTGCCGGTCAAACAGGAACAATGAGTGAGTTGGAACAGTTGCGACAGGAAGCGGAACAGCTTCGCAACCAGATCCGGGTAAGTGTTTGGACCGACATGCAACAAAAGGAAGCGTTCATATGAGAGGACATCTATGTAAACTGTACACTTCCTGTGCTGTTTATTTAGATTGGCAAGTTTTGTCATGAATTGCATTTGTTGTTGTTGTTTTTCAGGATGCTAGAAAAGCCTGCAGTGACTCCACACTTTCGCAGGTACGAAACAAAAATCATTAATGATTGCACCGTCATGCATCACATTTGCTAAATACAATCCAATAGTCGTTTCTTACTAATTTTGAGCTGCTTATACCAAAATTAGTGACGGTTTTGCTCAAGCACATCACACTTTTTCACTAAATTTGATGCATTTTGTTGCATTGTTTTTGACAGCCATTTGTAAGGTGAGGAAGTCTTGTATTTTCACTCAATCAGGAGAAAAGCACCACAAAGACATGATTCATGTCTTCATCTGAGCCAGAATACAACTATTTGTTCAATTATCAGCCCATTTTCACTTGTATGAATGATTTTGAAGACGTTATTTTATGCATAATCCTGATTATGGCCAATGACTGAAGAAAATGCAAACTAACAGATGTTTTCTGCTACATCTGTGGAATGTGTTTCACTGAATCCAAACAGCCACAGAAAGATAACAGATTTTGTGGAGAAAAAAAAGCTGTTCTTTGACATTAAATGGAGTATTTAGACAAACTTACTTTGCAGATTGTAAGTTAAATGTACAATTTTAATACTTATTTTTGTCATTAAAACAAACTTTGTATAAATCTATAATTTATTCTTTAACTTTAAATGGAGAATATTTTTCCACTCTTTTGTAGATTGTAAGTTAAACAACACATTTAGAATTTTTTATCTTGAAAACACAACTTTTGACATTTGACTGCTTTTGTTATTTTGTGCATTAAAGCTGATAATTACGTTTACACAGCTATTAAAAAAAAAAAAAGAGACCACTTGAAAATTCTCAGTTTCTCTGGAATTTTGATTTATAGTTAAGTGTTTATGTAAAACATCATTTTTTGTTTTATTCTGTAAACTGTTGATGACATTTCTTCCAAATTTTAAATAAAAATGTGGTCATCTAGAGCTTTTTTTGCATAAAATGACACCTGGTCAAAATAACAAAAAATGATGCCATGTTTATATTAATTTTTAGACAAAACAATACCAATGTTTTAACTTCAGAAGAGTTAAGAAATCAGTATTTGGTGAAATATAACCCTGATTCTCAATCACAACAAACGAAAACATTTGTTATTTTGACTAATTCTCATTCTCTGAAAAAATATCTTGAAAACACAACTTTTGACATTTGACTGCTTTTGTTATTTTGTGCATTAAAGCTGATAATTACGTTTACACAGCTATTAAAAAAAAAATAAGAGACCACTTGAAAATTCTCAGTTTCTCTGGAATTTTGATTTATAGTTAAATGTTTATGTAAAACATCATTTTTTGTTTTATTCTGTAAACTGTTGATGACATTTCTTCCAAATTTTTAATAAAAATGTGGTCATCTAGAGCTTTTTTTGCATAAAATGACACCTGGTCAAAATAACAAAAAATGATGCCATGTTTATATTATTTTTAGACAAAACAATACCAATGTTTTAACTTCAGAAGAGTTAAGAAATCAGTATTTGGTGAAATATAACCCTGATTCTCAATCACAACAAACGAAAACATTTGTTATTTTGACTAATTCTCATTCTCTGAAAAAAATACATTTGGAAATGTTATCAGATAGTATAAAACAAATATTAACATTTTACTCCAACCCATACCTAGTAAATCCAGAGAAACTGAGAATTTAAATGGTATCTTAATATTTTACACACACACACAATTAGGTTTTTGTGAAAAAAAACTGTGAAAGGTTTTGATATTTTTGAACTTGAAATCATCAAATTATGTAATATTAGGCCTTTTTTGCCAATCAAGATTTTGCCAGAAAACTTTTTTTTCCCCTGCCTTTTTAGTGAATTGAGTAAATATTGTATAAATGAGCTAAACGCACATGAAATGCTATATAAGATGATGCTGAGCTTGCTAACTGTACTGATGGCAGCTCTACACATTGGACTAGAAGACATCTCTAATGGGAACTGATGATGTTGTGTGATCTTTAATCTCTTGCTGTTTTGGGCTCATATGGCAGATGACCGCGAGCCTGGACTCAGTGGGACGGATACAGATGAGAACGAGACGCACGCTCAGAGGTCATCTCGCCAAAATCTACGCCATGCACTGGGGCAGTGACTCCAGGTGTGTTTGATTGGAGGGTCTCTAACTATCACGATTGCTTTTAGATACAAAAAACTGCTTTAAACACTCTGGGCTGGTCTCCTTTCAACTGTGTGATTAATATTTCATGAAATAACGCTTGGGACCCTGGTGTTCGTTTTCCGTGGAGCTGTAATAAGGCCTTTCCCACCATGATGCTCAAATCCCATCTGTGTCCCATATTAATTACATTTCGTTGATTGAAAAATAGATCGGCTGCTGTGTGGGTATTTCTCATTTCTGTGCCTTTTTTCAGGTTACTTGTCAGTGCCTCCCAAGATGGCAAACTCATCATATGGGATGGTTATACAACCAACAAGGTAATGAGATGCTAGAGCCGTGTACACTGGGGAAAAAAATTATAACATTGTTTTATTCAAATTAAAAATGTTAATTATCATCACCGACCTAAATACATTCATTTATACAAACAAAGATAATTTTCATGGGTTGAATCAGGTATAACATGCTCTGTAAGGGAATAGTTCAAATGTACTGAAAATGTGCTCCCCTCAGGCCATCCAAGATTAGGATGAGTTTGTTTCTTCATCAGATCTGGAGAAATGTAGCATTGCATCAGTGTCTCCGCAATGGAATGGGTGCCGTCAGAATGAGAGTCCAAACAGCTGATAAAAACATCACAGTAATCCACAGCACTCCAGTCCATCAGTTAACATCTGGAGAAGACAAAAGCTGAAACTAATCCAGCATTAAGACATTTTTAACTAATATTCAAGTCCATAATAACGCTTCCTCCGGTGAAAAAGTGTCTGGTCTGAATCAGGAGAGAAATCTGCACCGACCAAGCAGCGTTTAAACAGCTCTAAACACATATGTGGCTGGATTTTGATTTGAGAGACAACAGGAGACGCACTTTTTCACTGGAGGAAGCGTTATTATGGATTATTGATTTCAGCCGGAAGCAACGGTTTGAAGTTACAAACGTCTTAATGCTGGATTTGTTTCAGCTTTTGTCTTCTCCAGATGTTAACTGATGGACTGGAGTGCTGTGGATTATTGTGATGTTTTTATCAGCTGTTTGGACTCTCATTCTGACGGCACCCATTCACTGCAGAGCAAGTGATGCAATGCTACATTTCTCCAAACCTGATGACGAAACAAACTCATCCTAATCCTGGATTGCCTGAGGGTGAGCACATTTTTTTAGCAAGTTACAATTTTTGGATGAACTATTCTTTTAAGGTAAAAGGTTATCACTTTTACAGTTTTCTTTTAATCTTCAGCTTTAGCTTGTTATATTGCTGAAGTAAGCTGTATGTTTTTAACTCTGTCCGGCAGATGCACGCTATTCCCCTGCGCTCCTCCTGGGTCATGACCTGTGCCTACGCCCCGTCGGGGAACTACGTGGCCTGCGGAGGCCTAGACAACATCTGCTCCACCTACAGCCTTAAAACCCGCGAGGGCAACGTCAGGGTCAACCGAGAACTGGCTGGACACACAGGTAGAGTCACTTTTATTTATCTCTTCGGTAATATTACCTAGTACTTCCTCCATAACGGGGATTAATCAGCAGAACCCCTTTGACCTGAAATGTTTACTGAGATTTAAAGTAAATTTTTCAATAATTTAACAACACATTTGCGTATTCTCGGTTCTCTGATGCCGGTTTATGCAGGTAAACAAATAAAATATTTAAAGTGTTTTATTTTTACTGTTTTTATTGTAATAATATTATTGATGTTAAATAATATATCCACTACTGGTTATTTATTTATTTTTGAAAACTCAGCTTTATCATAGGAATAAATTACATTATAAAATATATTTAAATAGAAAATGGTTATTTTAAGTATCACAATATTACTGACATTTTAAATAAATGCAGCCTTGATGAGCAGAAGAGACTTTTCAAAAACATTATAACATTCTAATTGTTCCAAACTTTTGACCAGAAATTGTTTTAATACAATTCTGTATTTTAGATTATATGTAAACATAATTATGTATTTACATTTGACATTATGATTTAATAAAGTATTAATTAACTAAATATTATGACCTTAGCTAACTCACAAACCTCAGTTTGGGAAACCCTGCTCTAAAACAGTTCTTTCTGTATGGCATTTCATACAATATATAATTAATCAATGAAAGACATAAATGATGATTTTTTTATTAATGATTCTGTAGGCTATCTGTCTTGCTGTCGTTTTCTTGATGACAATCAGATCATCACCAGCTCTGGTGACACCACATGGTGAGTTAATGTTACATACAATAATAATAATTAAACTGATTACTGTGTAGCATTAGTATGTCAAGGGATAAATGGTGTATGCGGTGTTAACTTTATTTGGCATGTACATATTTTAGTTTAATTTTTCCTGTTTGAAATTGATTATTTAAAAATCATAATTTTTTTTTTAATTGTATATTTGATCATTTATTTTCTTTTATGAAATGAAATGGACTCCATGTTTAACTTTGCTTCTTCAGTGCATTGTGGGACATTGAGACGGGCCAGCAGACCACCAGTTTCACGGGACACACGGGTGATGTCATGAGTCTATCGGTCAGTCCCGACTTAAAGACGTTCGTGTCAGGAGCCTGCGATGCTTCTGCCAAACTGTGGGACATCAGAGATGGGATGTGCAGGCAGTCCTTCACTGGCCACGTCTCGGATATAAATGCTGTCTGCGTAAGTATTTCGATCGACTTTTAAAGGGATCCTATTATGCTCTTTTACAAAGTCTTGATTTTGTTTTGGGGGTGTACAAGAACTAGGGATGTGCGCAACGATTAATTTGAATCTGTTGTTTAAACAAAAGTGTTGTATCCGACTAGTCTAAAAGCAAGAAACCCCCAAAAGATGGTAAGAAAAAAACCCCTCTGTCTGTGCGTGTAGCATATATAATATCCTATATTTGAAATACTTAATCTTTGAATCACACTGTCAAATCCCTCAATGAATTCCACTTGCCACACACTTGCCTCGCATTATCATCATTTTATTTTAGGTGGTCGTTAAAAAGAAAAAAAAAAGAAGAGCATACACTCAACGTCGATCAAAGCATAGCTTATTTATTCAAATCAGCTGGGGAAATGCAGAACAATGGAAAATCAATCAATAGCCTGACAGAATTCTTCATATAACGTTAGCCAATATATTAAAACACAAGTAAAAAAAATAGGAAGGTTTATCAAGAAATAGCATTAAAACGGCTTTTAAAAACATATTTTTAGCTTACATAGACGTAAGCTATATCGTCTAAAAACAAAATGCAACAATGCACATTTTACTTACTCAGATCATGCGTTATTTGTTCAGTGAAATGATCAGCGTGGTCTGGTGAAAGACGGGACCTGAGGCGATTAACAATAAAATTCCTGCACTTGAAAAAACACGCTCGGCAGGAACTGAAGTCGCAGGCACGCAGAGATAACGAAAAGCAAGCCGATAGAGCAGAAAGCGCCTGGACATCCCGCACCAGCACCGAAGTGGGTCTTCGTTAGAGGAACAGACTTATCCTACTGTAAGGTTAGGTTTGGGGGGGGTGTACATGTTAATATTAATATCATGCTGGAAGGAAAATCTGATAGGTAGCACTTTTCGCTATCGAATTATGCTGCCATCTGTTTTAATGGGAGGTAGCAAAATCTGACAGGGTAGCACAAATCATCAGAACGTGCTGATGACCGGCGGGTTGTAGTGAATGACGTGATTGACATTTGCTGGCTTTGGCTAGCCTCTAAGCTAACTCCTACGTGCCTGTATTGAATATGATTACGCATCGCTCCAGTAGAGTTATTGTAAGACAATTTGACATTACACAGAAGGAAACAGAAAAGTTTTGAGTAAACTAATTCAAAATAATCCCTCACCCTCTCATCTTTGGTCGTTTTTGAACTCGCCGCAACCGACACGAAGAAAACGCATGTGAGGTTTGAGGTAAAAATGTCGTTTCTGCCCAGATAAGCTTTTTTAAATAATGTATTATTTTTCAAACGTTTTATTTTATCTTGTTATTTAAAATGTTTTAAATGCAATGTTAAAATGATGGTAATTTGAATGATAAAATCATGTTTTTCTTTCCCCCCTTTTTTTTTTTCCCCTGTCATGTAATCGACTATTGTTTTCAGTGTCGACTAGTAGGAGCTGTACCGTTTAGTCGACTAGACCCGCACATCCCTAACTAGAACAGGCTCTCATACTAGGTTGTTCGAAAAACACATTATTTTTCACATATTTTACATTATTACAACACCTCTCTCCCCAGTCTGGCATGAACGGCTCGAATAGTTCCTGAATCAATTGAAGGCCCGCCTTCTGAAATACGAAACTGTTGTGATTGGTTAGCTGGGCCAGTGTGTGCTGTGATTGGTTAGCTGGGCCAGTGTGTGCTGTGATTGGTTAGCTGGGCCAGTGTGTGCTGTGATTGGTTAGCTGGGCCAGTGTGAGCTGTGATTGGCTCCACTCGACGCCTGGTCGGGAAATATCATGCCTCTTACCATAGCCACCTGCGAGCTTCAGTGTAAATATTGCGTCAAAATCAAATAACATTACAGACGAACTAAAGTGGAAAGCATAATAGGACCCCTTTAAAATCACGCTTGCTGTTTAAATCGGGCGGTGTTTATTGTGTCCTAGAAGCTCCTCTACATGGGCAGTTGTATTGAGTTCGGTTGTTTACTCTCGCAGTTCTTTCCGAATGGAAATGCCTTCACAACGGGTTCAGACGACGCCACCTGCAGGCTGTTTGATCTGCGCGCGGATCAGGAGCTCATGATGTATTCTCACGACAACATCATCTGCGGCATCACCTCCGTGGCCTTCTCCAAGAGTGGACGCCTCCTGCTGGCCGGATACGACGACTTCAATTGCAATGTTTGGGACACTTTAAAAGGCGAACGTGCAGGTAAGAGCAAAACATTTTTTCACTACCCTTGAAAATGTAAGTGTGAAAATGCTGTAAATGTAAATGTGAGCCTGGAGCACAAAAGCAGTGTTAAGTCGCTGGGGGATATTTGTAGCAATAGCCAACAATACATTGTATGGGTCACAATTATACATTTCTCTTTTATGCCAAAAATCATTAGGATATTAAGTAAAGATCATGTTCCATGAAGATATTTAGTAAGTTTCCTACCGTAAATATATCAAAACTTCATTTTTGTTCAGTAATATGCATTGCTAAGAACTTCATGTGAACAACTTTAAAGATGATTTTCTCAATATTTAGATTTTTTTTGCACCCTCAGATTCCAGATTTTCAAATATTGTCCGATCCTTACAAACCATACATCAATGGAAAGATTATTTGTTCAGCTTTGAATCTCAATTTCGTAAAATTGTCC
The DNA here is from genome assembly GCF_001515645.1 of Sinocyclocheilus grahami. Classification (NCBI taxonomy): domain Eukaryota; kingdom Metazoa; phylum Chordata; class Actinopteri; order Cypriniformes; family Cyprinidae; genus Sinocyclocheilus; species Sinocyclocheilus grahami. Next base: position 809,994 of record NW_015505628.1, read on the forward strand.
CTTATGACTGGTTTTGTGGTCCAGGGTCACAAATGTGTTTTACACGTATAAAAATGTGTTTTATAGGGGGAGGGTTTCTGCATATATTATTTATAATTTACTTTTATTATTAACTTTTGTTGTTTGCTTTATTGTACTTTTATTTTATTTTTATTATTATTGTTGTTTTATTTTAGACTTTTGCTTTTATTTATAATTTGATTTATCTTATTACTTTTATGATTTTTTAAATTTAATTTTTATTATTATTAATTTATTTTTGTTTATTTATGTTTTTATATTTTATATATATATATATATATATATATATATTTTTTTTTTTAGTTTATTAATTTTAGGGATGCACGATATTATTGGAACGTTATCGCAATCGGCCGATAAAGGCTTAAAATGTAAACATCAGCATCGGCTGCATATGAACAATTTTGCCGATAAGACGCATAGCTCACATGAGCTCAGGGTGTGCTAGCAATAAGATCACGTCAGCAGTGTGTTCATTCTTGAAGCAAACTTTTGCCTGATGATTAGATGATGATGATTCAATTCACTGCTTTGGATCGCCTCATTTAATTTGAGAAGGTACGTAGTAGCGCATGCAGCGGCAGCAACAGCCTCCCCCGGGTCCTAATGCCTGCACGGTAAGGCCTTTTATTTATTTGTTTATTTATGTAATAAAATGAAATTAAAATGCATAACATTAAGATACTTCTGTTTCTGAATAAATAAAGCATTACCGATGTCATAAAATCACACGTCTGTTTTGATTTAAAGGTCAGAAGTTATAGCTTACAATAAAAATCACAAACATGACACTTGCAAATTAAATTTAATATATACAGATTTATTCATTAATATGTATTTTTTTCAAATGGATTCTGAAACCTTAAATACAAGGAGCTCTAAAAGATTTGTTAGAATGTTTACAGCTCTTTTGCTTTTAGATCATCTGTTAATATTAAATCCACAAATAAAATGTTAAAGTTTTAACTGCATCTCTGGAAAAAAGAAAAGAAAAAAATGGGGAGATTGATTTTATTATAGTTATTTTCTAAGCTTTCAATGTACTCATAAAAAAAAAAAATAATAACTTTGATAGTGTTTATTAATTATAACAAATAAGTTTTTGCTCAAATAACCAAAGTTAAAAATAATTTGTATATAATCTCTAAGAAGACTTAGTGTTGTTTCAAAACAAAAGGAAATATATATCGGCATCTGCACCAACTATCAGCCAAAATGATTTGAAAAATGTTTGCATATCGGATGTCGGCAGAAATCGAATATCGTGCATCCCTAATTAATTTGTATGTTTGATCATTTAAATTTTTTTACTGCATTTTTTTTTTTGTCTTTTTTGATTATTTTATTATTTGTATTTGCTTGCATATTCTCTGTCTCTCTCTCCCTCTCTCCCTCTCTCTCCCTCTGTCTCTGTCTCTCCCTCTGTCTCTGTCTCGGTCTCTCCCTCTGTCTCGGTCTCTCCCTCTGTCTCTGTCTCTCCCTCTGTCTCGGTCTCTCTCTCTGTCTCTCTCTCTGT
>NW_015505628.1:813423-838615 GCF_001515645.1 Sinocyclocheilus grahami
TGTCCTGGCCGGTCAGGACAACAGAGTGAGCTGTTTAGGAGTACCTGATGACGGGATGGCTGTGGCCACGGGATCATGGGACAGTTTCCTTCGGATCTGGAACTGAGAGCGGTATTAAAATCTCCAGCTCATTTCCTTCGGTCCATTTCTACGTCTTTCCACAGCAGTTCCTCTGTATTCCAGTTATTACACATGATGTTCAGTAAGTAGATGAATCCCGTGGAGAAGCCAATCATCACTGCCGGCCACAGGAATTATAGGAAGAGATTATTAAAGTGTCATTGTGTAATATGTAAATATTCATGTATATGAATATAGATATGGTATATATGTACAGCATTATGTGTATTTATATACCATATAGTATATACATACATAGTGTTCATGTATATATTTTTCTAGTTGATCATTGGCGCATGACATTTTTATTAATCTTTCACTTTTTTTGTAAATTTTTTTTTTTTGTACATAGAAAGCAACGCTAAACTAGATGGAACATTGCAAACAGTCTGCATTACAAAAAGTTTGTGACGTTTTTGTGCATTAGAAAACAAAAGCGTAAAACACATGGATTTTTTTTTTATGCAGATGAAAACCTTTTGGGGTGTTTTTACATGCCACTAAATCAATCATCATTTATTGGTGCTTGAGTGTGTTTGAAAAGAAGGCACTGAATTTTCTCGCAGCCTTGAGATCGAATGTTTAATTCGAAGCATTTTGACGCCATGTTTTTAGGAGTTTTGATTTTGATTTCATCAAAAAATCGATCATAATCGATCTGCCCTTGAACTTCAACCTTAAATACTAGCGATCACAATATAACTAATCCTAGTGTATAAATTCCTATTCTTGGTGCTTGCAAAGAAATCTGTGCTTCGAATGAATTCATAACGCTCGCTTTTTCAATTTTAATATTTGAACTGGCCACAAACCCTCTTAAATTTAAATGTTGCAGTGTTACAAAGATGGAACGTCTTGAAAACAGTACAAATATTTTTATTGGTGTTAGTTCATTTGAATGCTTTTTTTTGCGACCTCTCATTTTCAGCATGTAAATGTGTGCATACAGGTGGAAATGAAGAACACTACCTGGTCAGGATAGTTAAACTGCTGACAAGTCACTATATTAGGCTTCATTTTTCTATGGATCAAAAAACGTAGACCAGAGCGATGAAGCGGTTTACTCACTTTCGCCATATTTAAGTGCCATCGGTTCTGACAGTATGCCTGTGTTTGTTGCGGTTGCCAGATTGATGCTGGTTTGTAACCAGCTTAACAAGCCTCATTAAAACGGTGACATTTGTGCCATTGTTAACGCTTTTAACACGTCATGTAACTGTGAAAAGCATTTAAAATCTTTCTTTTACTTTACCTTTTTATATAAAAGGGAATCGGAATGCAGCTTTGAGGTATTCAAATATGTATTTTTTTTCTGTAAGAAGTCCTTTTTCAGTATGAAGATGCTTATTAGCATAAATAAAAACCCTTTCACTGCTCCATAAATGTTTTTTGCTGAATTTTATGATGGTTAACTGTGAAAAGGGATGTCTTTGGTAATAATGTCTTATTTAGAAGTCACTTTGAATTCAATTTAAACAGGAATTATGCTGGTATTATAAGTATTGGTTAGATTTGAGTCAGATTTCTGTTGTTGGTGGTACTGTAGAGGTTGCAAGATTGCCGATCAGTGATTCTGTTTGTGGTTGTTTTATTATGATCATGTTGAAGATTTGAGTGGTTGGTTCTGGATCCGCTGAAATCGGCAGTTTTAACATATAGCTGCCGTAAGAGTGGCTGAAATGCTGATGTAGTCTTTCAGAGCTTTAATGAAAACCATGGATGACTTTTCCAAATGCGTTTAGGGTTTTTTTTTCCCCAATTATTTCCAAACCACTCAAACTTGGCAACAAAAGAACATTTTTAGTATTACAGTACATGCTAGAACCCCAATGTTTTAAGTATTCATAAGATACTTTTGGCTCGATTTGTAAGCTTTTTCTTCTTCTTTGAACCAATAAAACCAGGAGTGTGGTGCCTTGTGTACTTTCACAGTGCCATATTGTCAAATAATCATTTAATAACATTTAGTTTCTCAACTTTTTCGTATTTGTAAAGTAACCTGGTGATAATGCTGCCATACACTGATATTGTAACCAATAAAAATACTTTTAACCACATCTTAATGTGTTCGGATTGATTTGTCTCTTAAACTTGTGTAATTATATTTGAATATGGATGTTAGGGCTGTATATCTTGGGAAAGTTATATTACATGCCGTCTTCAACTGAAAACAAAAGACTGATCAAAACATTTAATCAGTTTTTCATAGGCGTTTTCACTTAAAAGTATATCTTTTGTGTAAACGAGAGAGAAGCGAAAAGCATACACTTCGGTTCACAGCGTCACTTATATTCGAAGATCGTCCTGTTTTTCTTTAATCTTACTTGTAAAGAACCTGCAGCTTAATATTATGTTGCCATTATTATATGTTAATTTTAATGTCTATGTCAAAAATCACTGATATAATTGTGTGCGAGAACTTGCTTCAGAAATTCGCGCCACTTCGTCTCAGAATCCTGGCGCGCGCTCTGGATTAAAAAGCCTGCGAATGTCCGAGAGAACCACTGTTGCCAAGTTCGTGGTTTTCCCGTGGAATTGGGCAACTTTAAAGGGGTCATATGATGCGATTTCAATTGTTCCTTTCTCTTTGGAGTGTTACGAGCTCTTGGTGCATAAAGAAGATCTGTAAAGTTGCAAAGACTAAAGTCTCAAATCCAAAGAGATATTCTTAATAAAAGTTAAGAGTTAACCACGCCTACCTAAAACGCCTCGTTCTAACACGCCCCCACATATCTACCTCACGATGTGGGAAGATTTGCATAACGCCGCCCAAATGTGCACGCAAAGAAAGAAGGCGTAACTTTTATTCTCGCTGTAGTATTGTCGCCATGTCGTGAAGGCGCTGTGTGTTTCGTTGTGAAAGCGAAACTACTTTGTTTGGTCTTCCAAAAGAGGACGATATCCGCTTCGTCATTCCTGGAGCTGATCCGTTCTGGTTGCTGAGGGAATACATCAACTTTGCGCTGTGGATCGCCGGATCGGCTTTCACCGTCGACGAAGCGGAGTCCAGCCCGGGGTTGTCACATATCCTTCCGGACGCTCCTTCGTCGAAATCGCCGGCCGCGCCGTTCTCAAGCCCGCCCGCATCCTGATCCTGGGAGAGTAGACTACAATGTCGGCTGCTCTGACTCAGACTGCAAGTACGGTTTTTTTTTATATTTGAGGAGTTTTTATATTTTATATATTTAAAGCAAGTTTTTTGGGCAGATTTCATTACACCAAATACACAAAATACTGTTCCTTTTAGCAGCAGCATCATGACCCCTTTAATACCGTTGCCGCAGGTTGTTTTTCTTGTCCGCGGGTTTAAGCGACCCCAATCACGTGATATTTAGCCCCTAAAATGCTAATTTTACCAGTGGATCCACGCCAAAAACCGTGTATTTTACCTCATTTGGATTCGGAAGGTGAGCAGTTTTTTGCAACGCTGTCAATAACCTCGCTGTCCATCTGTAAAAGTTCTTTACTGGGATTAATAGTGCAATATCCAAACATAAGAAAACGTAGAGTTTCTTTAACAGTAATACAACAATTTAGTAATGTTTTATAATATTGTTTTTATTACACAGGAGAAACTTATTTTCAGGATATTACATTTACATACGTTTAGAAATAGAATAGAATTTTAACACTGGGTTATACTGATTCAAACTGCAACCAAGGAACGTATAGAAAATAGGCTTTGTGATCAAAAGGCAAATCTACAAAAATCTGAATTCCCTGTCTGATGACATGAACTCTGTTTCTGAATAAAAAGGCTGGGTATAAGTATGAAATAAATTGACTCCTTCATTAGGCTGAACCTGAACAGCAAAACTGACTCAGTTTTCAAATTCCAGCTTTTTACCCTCATGTTTTGCTTAATAGGGCAGCTTCACAGTTCACAAAAGTGTTTTTAAGTCCCGTTCCAGTGAAACTGAATCTCTGTACAGAAAAACCTCAACCAAAACAGCACTGAAACCACCTTTACTTCAAGAATACACATTTTAGTGTTAACTACAAGTAACATTTTTCCCCCTTGCATTCCTTGCAACATCTGGTGAGTTGAGAATTCCCGAAACAGCAGGGCGTAACAGTATACAGGAGTTACATCACTCTCTGGAAGGAGCCAGTGTGTCCGTGTGAACAGAATCAGGGTTGAGGACGAAGATACTGGGAGCTGAAATCCTCTAACTGCTTTTCTAGGGCCGTGGCTTTATGTCTAGGAAAGAAAATGTGTCCATTATTACAAACGCCTCTAAATGATCGATAGAGGAGATGTGGAAGATCTCACGTTTTTAAGGTGCAACTCAAAGCTTGACAGAAATACAGAAGTCTCAAGATGCATTTGTTAAATGGATATGGAGTCTAAATCACTTTGGTTACTTTGGAAATGTAATAGGTTACCGATTAGAAATTACCCTATTTAAAATTTCAATTACTTTATTAATATAACGGATTACATTCGATTACTTTTCTAAATTTGTAACCAATGTTTTCAAAAGTTAATCATTTCCAAACATGTAAAGCAGGCAGGGTTATCTTTACAGTAGAACTCAACACTGATTACTATCAGACTTTCAGAATCCTTCTTCACTTATTAAGATTATCATAATTAATTTTAAAGCACAGCCACCACAGAATCAGACTTTAGCAGCTATGTTTACTTCGAGACTTCAACATTCTGTGGTTAAATACAGGTTTAAAATCAATAAAAAAATAAAGCATATACACTGATCTCAATAAATGTTTTCTATTATAGATCAGTGAGCATATACATAAACCCAAATGGGAAATAAAACCGTTATGGAATAAGCACGTGTCCTAAACTCCTGAAACATTGCTGTCTCATATTTTAGAGCAATCGCTGCAATTTATGAAAGAAATCAATCAAATCTGTATATGTGTGAAAATATTCAGATGTAACGTTTTCATAAGTAACTAATTTAATTACACATTTTTTTCTCAGTAACTATAACTACTAGAATTACGTAATTCTGTTACATGTAACTAGTTACTTCCCGACACTGACCTGAGCACTTTGGATCGCTTATGTACACTTTCCAGCTTCTGGATCTTGTCAGTGAGGCGTTGGATGTCATTCTCCAGGTCCTTCTGGGTAATGTCGACTTGCTGGCAGAGTCGAGCGAATGTGCTGCCGATTTCTCTGTATCAGACACACAAGAACACTTTAAAATGATTTTCTACTTGCATGCACAGACTTGCACTTGAGCTGTCAATAGCAGTGTATTCATCTCAAAACGACTGTATAGTCCACACATGGAACATAAACATATTCATATCGGTGTTTCTGCATCCAAATATGGACAACAACTTCATCACGGACCAAACCCTGATGTAAACACTTACTGCTGCACTTGGTGGCTGCAGTTTGAGCTGGTGAAACTGATGATCATTTGAAGTTTCTCTGTGGCGTAATCCACAAACTGTTTCTTCAGGGCTCTTTCCTTGGCTTTGGTGGTCCAGGTGAGTTTTTGGTGTTTCTGCATCCAAATATGGACAACTTCATCACGGACCAAACCCTGATGTCAAATGGACTCTGATGTGTAAACACTTACTGCTGCACTTGGTGGCTGCAGTTTGAGCTGGTGAAACTGATGATCATTTGAAGTTTCTCTGTGGCGTAATCCACAAACTGTTTCTTCAGGGCTCTTTCCTTGGCTTTGGTGGTCCAGGTGAGTTTTTCATACAGGTACAGCACGCCGTACAGACTCATGGAGAGAGCGATCAGACGCCAGCCAACTGTTCGCCACACCTAACAGAAGATATAGAGATGAACTTCAATAACGCATTCATTTACACTCGTGGGAAGTTGAGGTCACATTTACCGTCATTCGGGGAGTTTTGTGGGTGGATTGGAATTGGGGATTTCGCACGAGGGCAAAATATTTCCCCACACAGGTTTCGCAAATTCACAGCTCGGTCATTCTGTGCCAAATCAACCAAATTTCAGAAACCTACCTGGCTAAAAAAAAAACGTTTTTTCTGAAGAAAGTATTCAAAAGCCAAAATATTCAATACCATGGATGAATATTTACGGAGTAATCCACTATTTTGTAGAGGGGGTCAAAATGAGATTTGGAGCCAAATTACAGCAGGTGGAAAATAACTTTAGAAAGATGGCAGCATCATTATTTTGTTTTTACACAGAGATTGGTAGCTCCATTCGTAAAATCCGTTGACTTTAGCAATCTTTGTTGCATTATATGCCAACGGTGACCATTCAAAACTGGGGAAAAGCTGTTTTGTTTTGTTTTCTCCAAAGTTTGCATGGCTGTAACTCGAGAAGTATTAAATATACCTTAATATCCTTTTAGATTTTGGTTCAACAGATTTAAATTTTTAAGACTCTATATGGTTCAATTGAGTTACAGGCATGCAAACTTTTGGAGGAAAATGTGAGAAGTACTTTTTCCCAAATTTGAGCTGTCACCATTGACATGTAATGCAACAAAGATTGCTACAGTCAACAGATTTTACTAATACAGCTACCAATCTCTGTGTAAAAATAACAATGATGCTGCCATCTTTCTACAGTCATTTTGCTCCAAATTGTGCTAATGTGACCACATCTTCACACAAGGAATGGTCACTCACATGATTTTATAAGTATGTCTTAATTTAGGAAGCTCATTGCAGCTTATTCTGGCCAGGAACCGCCCAATTAGACAGGAAGTGGCCATCTGACTGTCACCTATAATAATATATAATATAATAAAAAATAAAAGTTATTCTAAAGCATTAACGAGCAATAATTCTCACCACTCCTCCAACGATGATCACGCTCATAGACGTGCGGGAAGTGACCGAGGCCAGGTTGCTCACCATGGACATCATGAGTTCTTCCTGCGTCAGTGATTGCTGATTCTGACCTTGAGCTCTGGGGACTGGAGACTGAACCCCTGCTGGGGCCGAAGGGGTGGTTGGCACCGTCAGCTGAGTAAAAGACAACAATAAACCATTAAAAAATTCCATTCAGACTAGGGATGCGCGATATTATCGGACCGATATCGGAATCGTCCGATAATGGCTTGAAATGTAAATATCGACATCAGCCCAATATGAAAAATTATGCCGATATGCCTTGCCGATAAAAGGATTAACTCACATTTGCTCAGGGTGTGCAAGCGATTAAATCATGTCAGCAGTGTGGTCATTCTTGAAGTGAACTTTTGCCGATAATGGCTTAAAATGTAAATATCGGCATCGGCCTGATATGAAAAATTATATCGATAAGTGGATTAACTCACATGTGCTCAGGATGTGCAAGCGATTAAATCATGTCAGCAGTGTGGTCATTCTTGAAGTGAACTTTTGCCGATAATGGCTTAAAATGTAAATATCGGCATCAGCCCAATATGAAAAATTATGCCGATATGCCTTGCCGATAAAAGGATTAACTCACATGTGCTCAGGATGTGCAAGCGATTAAATCATGTCAGCAGTGTGGTCATTCTTGAAGTGAACTTTTGCCGATAATGGCTTAAAATGTAAATATCGGCATCAGCCCAATATGAAAAATTATGCCGATATGCCTTGCCGATAAAAGGATTAACTCACATGTGCTCAGGATGTGCAAGCGATTAAATCATGTCAGCAGTGTGGTCATTCTTGAAGTGAACTTTTGCCGATAATGGCTTAAAATGTAAATATCGGCATCAGCCCAATATGAAAAATTATGCCGATATGCCTTGCCGATAAAAGGATTAACTCACATGTGCTCAGGATGTGCAAGCGATTAAATCATGTCAGCAGTGTGGTCATTCTTGAAGTGAACTTTTGCCGATAATGGCTTAAAATGTAAATATCGGCATCAGCCCAATATGAAAAATTATGCCGATATGCCTTGCCGATAAAAGGATTAACTCACATGTGCTCAGGATGTGCAAGCGATTAAATCATGTCAGCAGTGTGGTCATTCTTGAAGTGAACTTTTGCCGATAATGGCTTAAAATGTAAATATCGGCATCAGCCCAATATGAAAAATTATGCCGATATGCCTTGCCGATAAAAGGATTAACTCACATGTGCTCAGGATGTGCAAGCGATTAAATCATGTCAGCAGTGTGGTCATTCTTGAAGTGAACTTTTGCCGATAATGGCTTAAAATGTAAATATCGGCATCAGCCCAATATGAAAAATTATGCCGATATGCCTTGCCGATAAAAGGATTAACTCACATGTGCTCAGGATGTGCAAGCGATTAAATCATGTCAGCAGTGTGGTCATTCTTGAAGTGAACTTTTGCCGATAATGGCTTAAAATGTAAATATCGGCATCAGCCCAATATGAAAAATTATGCCGATATGCCTTGCCGATAAAAGGATTAACTCACATGTGCTCAGGATGTGCAAGCGATTAAATCATGTCAGCAGTGTGGTCATTCTTGAAGTGAACTTTTGCCGATAATGGCTTAAAATGTAAATATCGGCATCAGCCCAATATGAAAAATTATGCCGATATGCCTTGCCGATAAAAGGATTAACTCACATGTGCTCAGGATGTGCAAGCGATTAAATCATGTCAGCAGTGTGGTCATTCTTGAAGTGAACTTTTGCCGATAATGGCTTAAAATGTAAATATCGGCATCAGCCCAATATGAAAAATTATGCCGATATGCCTTGCCGATAAAAGGATTAACTCACATGTGCTCAGGATGTGCAAGCGATTAAATCATGTCAGCAGTGTGGTCATTCTTGAAGTGAACTTTTGCCGATAATGGCTTAAAATGTAAATATCGGCATCAGCCCAATATGAAAAATTATGCCGATATGCCTTGCCGATAAAAGGATTAACTCACATGTGCTCAGGATGTGCAAGCGATTAAATCATGTCAGCAGTGTGGTCATTCTTGAAGTGAACTTTTGCCGATAATGGCTTAAAATGTAAATATCGGCATCAGCCCAATATGAAAAATTATGCCGATATGCCTTGCCGATAAAAGGATTAACTCACATGTGCTCAGGATGTGCAAGCGATTAAATCATGTCAGCAGTGTGGTCATTCTTGAAGTGAACTTTTGCCGATAATGGCTTAAAATGTAAATATCGGCATCAGCCCAATATGAAAAATTATGCCGATATGCCTTGCCGATAAAAGGATTAACTCACATGTGCTCAGGATGTGCAAGCGATTAAATCATGTCAGCAGTGTGGTCATTCTTGAAGTGAACTTTTGCCGATAATGGCTTAAAATGTAAATATCGGCATCAGCCCAATATGAAAAATTATGCCGATATGCCTTGCCGATAAAAGGATTAACTCACATGTGCTCAGGATGTGCAAGCGATTAAATCATGTCAGCAGTGTGGTCATTCTTGAAGTGAACTTTTGCCGATAATGGCTTAAAATGTAAATATCGGCATCAGCCCAATATGAAAAATTATGCCGATATGCCTTGCCGATAAAAGGATTAACTCACATGTGCTCAGGATGTGCAAGCGATTAAATCATGTCAGCAGTGTGGTCATTCTTGAAGTGAACTTTTGCCGATAATGGCTTAAAATGTAAATATCGGCATCAGCCCAATATGAAAAATTATGCCGATATGCCTTGCCGATAAAAGGATTAACTCACATGTGCTCAGGATGTGCAAGCGATTAAATCATGTCAGCAGTGTGGTCATTCTTGAAGTGAACTTTTGCCGATAATGGCTTAAAATGTAAATATCGGCATCAGCCCAATATGAAAAATTATGCCGATATGCCTTGCCGATAAAAGGATTAACTCACATGTGCTCAGGATGTGCAAGCGATTAAATCATGTCAGCAGTGTGGTCATTCTTGAAGTGAACTTTTGCCGATAATGGCTTAAAATGTAAATATCGGCATCAGCCCAATATGAAAAATTATGCCGATATGCCTTGCCGATAAAAGGATTAACTCACATGTGCTCAGGATGTGCAAGCGATTAAATCATGTCAGCAGTGTGGTCATTCTTGAAGTGAACTTTTGCCGATAATGGCTTAAAATGTAAATATCGGCATCAGCCCAATATGAAAAATTATGCCGATATGCCTTGCCGATAAAAGGATTAACTCACATGTGCTCAGGATGTGCAAGCGATTAAATCATGTCAGCAGTGTGGTCATTCTTGAAGTGAACTTTTGCCGATAATGGCTTAAAATGTAAATATCGGCATCAGCCCAATATGAAAAATTATGCCGATATGCCTTGCCGATAAAAGGATTAACTCACATGTGCTCAGGATGTGCAAGCGATTAAATCATGTCAGCAGTGTGGTCATTCTTGAAGTGAACTTTTGCCGATAATGGCTTAAAATGTAAATATCGGCATCAGCCCAATATGAAAAATTATGCCGATATGCCTTGCCGATAAAAGGATTAACTCACATGTGCTCAGGATGTGCAAGCGATTAAATCATGTCAGCAGTGTGGTCATTCTTGAAGTGAACTTTTGCCGATAATGGCTTAAAATGTAAATATCGGCATCAGCCCAATATGAAAAATTATGCCGATATGCCTTGCCGATAAAAGGATTAACTCACATGTGCTCAGGATGTGCAAGCGATTAAATCATGTCAGCAGTGTGGTCATTCTTGAAGTGAACTTTTGCCGATAATGGCTTAAAATGTAAATATCGGCATCAGCCCAATATGAAAAATTATGCCGATATGCCTTGCCGATAAAAGGATTAACTCACATGTGCTCAGGATGTGCAAGCGATTAAATCATGTCAGCAGTGTGGTCATTCTTGAAGTGAACTTTTGCCGATAATGGCTTAAAATGTAAATATCGGCATCAGCCCAATATGAAAAATTATGCCGATATGCCTTGCCGATAAAAGGATTAACTCACATGTGCTCAGGATGTGCAAGCGATTAAATCATGTCAGCAGTGTGGTCATTCTTGAAGTGAACTTTTGCCGATAATGGCTTAAAATGTAAATATCGGCATCAGCCCAATATGAAAAATTATGCCGATATGCCTTGCCGATAAAAGGATTAACTCACATGTGCTCAGGATGTGCAAGCGATTAAATCATGTCAGCAGTGTGGTCATTCTTGAAGTGAACTTTTGCCGATAATGGCTTAAAATGTAAATATCGGCATCAGCCCAATATGAAAAATTATGCCGATATGCCTTGCCGATAAAAGGATTAACTCACATGTGCTCAGGATGTGCAAGCGATTAAATCATGTCAGCAGTGTGGTCATTCTTGAAGTGAACTTTTGCCGATAATGGCTTAAAATGTAAATATCGGCATCAGCCCAATATGAAAAATTATGCCGATATGCCTTGCCGATAAAAGGATTAACTCACATGTGCTCAGGATGTGCAAGCGATTAAATCATGTCAGCAGTGTGGTCATTCTTGAAGTGAACTTTTGCCGATAATGGCTTAAAATGTAAATATCGGCATCAGCCCAATATGAAAAATTATGCCGATATGCCTTGCCGATAAAAGGATTAACTCACATGTGCTCAGGATGTGCAAGCGATTAAATCATGTCAGCAGTGTGGTCATTCTTGAAGTGAACTTTTGCCGATAATGGCTTAAAATGTAAATATCGGCATCAGCCCAATATGAAAAATTATGCCGATATGCCTTGCCGATAAAAGGATTAACTCACATGTGCTCAGGATGTGCAAGCGATTAAATCATGTCAGCAGTGTGGTCATTCTTGAAGTGAACTTTTGCCGATAATGGCTTAAAATGTAAATATCGGCATCAGCCCAATATGAAAAATTATGCCGATATGCCTTGCCGATAAAAGGATTAACTCACATTTGCTCAGGGTGTGCAAGCGATTAAATCATGTCAGCAGTGTGGTCATTCTTGAAGTGAACTTTTGCCGATAATGTCTTAAAATGTAAATATCGGCATCAGCCCAATATGAAAAATTATGCCGATATGCCTTGCCGATAAAAGGATTAACTCACATGTGCTCAGGGTGTGCAAGTGATTAAATCACGTCAGCAGTGTGGTAATTCTTGAAGTGAACTTTTGCCGATAATGTCTTAAAATGTAAATATCGGCATCAGCCCAATATGAAAAATTATGCCGATATGCCTTGCCGATAAAAGGATTAACTCACATGTGCTCAGGGTGTGCAAGTGATTAAATCACGTCAGCAGTGTGGTAATTCTTGAAGTGAACTTTTGCCGATAATGATGATTAGATTCACTATTTTGGATCACTGCATTTAATTTGAGAATGCTTGCACAGAACGACGCCTCCGGAGTGCGAGAGTCAACAGTCACCCGGGTCCTAAAGCCCGTCCGGTAAGGTGTTTTATTTACTGAGGGGGTGCTGTTGGCCTACTTGTAATAAAAGTTAAAGTAAAATACACAAATAACATTTAGATTGTGTCTCTGATTAAATAAAGCAGTAATTGATGTCATAAAATCAAGAGTATGTTTTGATTTAAAGGTCAGAAGCTATAGCTTAATTGAATAAAATAAAAAAAAAAATCACAAACTGTAAATTAAATAATTTTATATACGTGACCCTGCAGCACAAAAGCAGTCATAAGTAGCACAGGTATATTTGTAGCAATAGCCAACAATACATTGTATAAGTCAAAATTATAAATTTTTCTTTTATGCCAAAAATCATTAATATATTAAGATCATGTTCCATGAACATATTTTGTAAACTCCCTACCGTAAATATATTAAAACTTAATTTTTGATTAGTATTATTAAGAACTTAATTTGGACAACTTTAAAGATGATTTTCTCAATATTTTAGTTTTTTTTTTTGCACCCTCAGATTCCAGATTTTCAAATAGTTTTTTATAATGACAGATAAATATATATAGTTATCTGTCATTATAAAAAACTCATTATTGTTTGTTTAATTCTAACAAATAAGTTTTTGTTAATAACTAACCAAAATTAAAAATAATTTGTTTATAATTTCCTCACAGGAGAGACTTGGTGTTGTTTCCAAACAAAAGAAAATATATATCGGTATCCGCCAAAAATGAGTTGAAACATATCGGCATATCGGCAAAAATCCAATATCATGCATCCCTAATTCAGACCAAAACATGGAGGCTGAAGGTCAAGTCCACACAAGCATCTCCATGCATCTCAGTGGAAACGCAGATTTCTGATTTATGTACCGGTAGGGTCTGATCCACCAGCATCAAGGCACGTTTGGCATTGGCGGGACCTAAGAAACGGTGGACCAGCGCAGTCCAGCCGAAAGAGAACTGGAACTCGATGTTCTCCTGGAAGTCTGAGCAAAGGGTGGCACAGTTGATGTCGTAGCTGAGCTCAAACTTCCTGCTGGGAATGAGCATGTGGAGCTGGCTCTGGGCAGCAGAGGGCAGCAGAGGCTTCAGACACTCTGGAAGCACAATAGGCAGGTAGATTACTAAACACACATTTATCACTGCATAAACTGTCCATATAGCGTTTGGTTTTATGGTTTAGCATTGCTACAGCAGATTGACACCAACGGAATAATAGCACTCAAGTACATACTAACCTTTGTAAAGAATTACATTAGCAACACTTCACCCATTATCAGAGATTGTCTATTAATAGGATTGTCACCCACTGGTGTTGAAATATCAAACGCAGGTCACTGTGTCTGTCTGTTCTCACATACCCATCATGTTTTGCTGAGACGACTGAACGGAGGCGTTTACTGCATCAGAACAGCGGAAGGCCAGATTCTTGCCCATGCCCTTCTCGATGTGGCTGAGAAGATCCTGCAGAAGATGAACAGATCAGATCAGGTACTGAAGGAGACGATCATTTCTAAAGCTACAAAAATAAACTAAAATAATAAATAATTTGAAAAAAAAAAAAATAATTTGCAAATAAATTCTTTAAAAATCCTACAATGTGATTTTCTGGATTTTTTTTCTCATTTTGTCTCTCATAGTTGAGGTATACCTATGATGAAAATTACAGGCCTCTCTCATCTTTTTAAGTGGGAGAACTTGCACAATTGGTGGCTGACTAAATACTTTTTTGCCCCACTGTATAAAAGACCAGGTACTGAATGAGATTTCTGAAGCAAAAATGTAACAAAAAAATAAATAATAATAATATATACATATGTTTACAAAGTATAATTAATATATATGTATATACACACACACACACACACACCGGGTGCTTAAATGTTTTTTTTTTTTAAGTATGCTTTTTTTAAAAATTCGATTAATCGCATCCAAAATATTATATTATGTCTGTATAAATACACACACATACATGTATATATTTAATGAAAATATGTTAGGTTTATATATTAAATATATTTATCTGTAATATAAATATATACATGTAAATATTTTCAATATATATACTGTATGTGTGTATTTATATAGACATAATAAATATACACAGTACACACAAACATGTTATGTAAACAAAAACTTATTTTGGATGTGATTAATCGTTTGACAGCACTAGTTTTAAAAATATAAATTATTGTTATATTTCTTTTTTTTTTACATTTGATGTTTAATATGCAGCGATGTAAAGGATTTTGGACCAAAAACATTTCACTGTGAGTGTGATGCAAATACAAAAACATACAAAAATGTAGTTAGTAACAGGTCAGCTGTGTTCATCCATGTAATTGTGACAGATCTATTCTGACACTCACAGATTTGTAGATTTTGAGCACGTGTGGTGACGGGTGGAAATCTGCACGAAACTCGTCTATGAGCACAGACAGACGGCAGATCTCTTCTGCCATGGCGTCTGACACCTGAAACACACAAACTACATGATCAATCCTTCACTGCTCTGGACTCTCTTTTTTATTTTTTATTTTAATGGAACCGACAAAATATATTTTTTAAAAGTTTGCATGTGTGTTTTTTTTTTTTTTTTGAGTATCATATTTGGTCCATCATGCTTTTATGGCTCATATATTCTCATCTGTGACCCTGGACCACAAAACCAGACATAAGGGTCAATTTGTTTAAAATTGAGATTTATACACCATCTGAAAGCTGAATAAATGAGCTTTCCATTGATGTATCGTTTGTTAGAATCGGACAATATTTGTCCGAAAATCTGGAATCTGAGGGTGCAAAAAAATCTAAATATTGAGAAAATCATCTTTAAAGTTGTTCAAATTAAGTTCTTAGCAATGCATATTACTAATCAAAAATTAAGTTTTGATATATTTACGGTAGGAAATTTACTCAATATCATGTAAACATGATCTTTACTTAATATCCTAATGATTTTTGGCATAAAAGAAAAATCAATAATTGTGACCCATACAATGTATTGTTGGCTATTGCTACAAATATACCCCAGCGACTTATGACTGCTTTTGGGTCACATATAGTGAGAATATGAAGGAAAAACAGCTCAATTTTATTTAGAGACTCAAACTGAGCATAAATATGCCGTTTTCTGCAGATGCTGATATTTCTATGATGAAATTCTGCTGCTTGTGATGTAAATAAATGAGATCTTTATAACAGTAGAGCAGATACTGACATAAAATGCTCTAAATATCAGTCGTCTCTATATCTGCAGTAATGTGTCTCAGTGAGATGAGATTGAAATGCTCCAAACATATAATGCAGTGATTGAGAGCTGAAGAAATAAAGGCTCCTCAGAAGATGTGAGATGTTCTGGAGGCTTGTGAAGATCATTCCTCCGCTGAGGAACAGTGAAAGTAAAGCTTCTGGAAACAAACGCTCCTCAAAAGATCCTGAGGATCAGATTTGAGACTCTAAAACATGATTGATGGAGAATCAAGTAAAGCTGAGCTGCTTCAGTCCAGTGAGTGATCATCTGGAGATATTACTGCAGTTATTAAGATTTTATCGCCCCGTCTCAACAGTGGATCCTCAGTTTTACCTTGTGTTTCACCTCCTCCGTGATGGCCTCGATTTTCTTCTTGATGTCCTGGATGAGCAGGTTGAGTTGACTGCGAACGAAATCCAGTCGGTCAAGCAGATACTCTCTCTCCTCCAGAGAAACCACCCTGAGATCAGAGATAAACACGTTATTACATGAATGATGATCACACGGGAAGCCAATATACATATTTAATACTCATAACTGAACTTATAATGTTCGTTAAGACTTTCTGGATTCATCTCAAAGACGAATCGCTTCAAAATAATCAGCTCTTCTGGTACTGGATCTTCTGCTACAATATTCCCAAAGTAAAGAGAAACAGACGCACCTCTTGTCCGCAGCGGCGATGTTGATTTGATCCATGATGTCTCTGACTGTTTCTGTGATCTGCTTTGCTCTGATTGTGTGCTGCTCAAACTTTGTTTTCACTGCTGAATGCGAGATACACTCCTGCGAGGTCACGCGCGCACACACACACACACACACACACACGCTACTGTGACAGGAGCCTTCATGTCCGACTTTAAAGGGTTAAAGGTTCAAACCTGCTGCAGGCGTGAAACTAAAACAACAAATTAAGAGCAAAAACTGCAGCAAATCTAAACCCTAAATGCCAGCGGCTCTCCAATTCACTCACAGTAGCATGAACATAAAAGCAAATCATATCAATAAAACACTGCGATGAACACAAAAGGCAAACATAAAACAATAGGAGGTCAAAAAGTCTCAAAGCACCACCTTTTTATCAAATTTAATAAAAATGTTCTTAATGTCTTAGTATTTACTGGGTTTAAATGAAATGTCTAGTTGTCAAAGAAGGCTGCACAATTAATCAAAATAGAACCAAAATCATTATGTGGCTTAGTGCAATTATCAAATTACAAAGGCTATGAATGAATTAAATACATTTCTGCACTGAATGTTTCATTTACAAGGGCGTCAAAATAAAAGTTCAATGGATTAAGTTTGAAAATAAATAAAGACAGCCATAATTAGTATTGTAATTTTACAGTTAAATATATTATATTATATGTCTCATATTTATATGCTAAGGTTTTTTTTTTAACCATTTTTAATGTTTTTTTTATATTTTTATTGAGTAATAATATGTATTATTATTATTAATTTATGTTGATATAATCACAAAATTACAATTTGGCCTAACTGTGCAGCCCTAGTCCAATAGCAATATTTCTTATTTTGTTTTTATTTAGTAATTTTTATATTTTTCTTTAGTAATAATAATAATTAACTTGGGAAAAACTTGGAACAGCTTCTGAATACAGTGGAAATCGAACTCATGGTTTTCAAAAAATGGTTTGATGATAATAGACTTTCACTGAATTTAAGTAAAACTAAATTTATAATATTTAGTAATCGACAAAGTAACAATAAAATTAAATTAAGGATTAACAATGAGGAAATAGAAAGAGTGTATGAAAATACATTTTTGGGTGTAATAATTGATCATAAATTATGTTGGAAACCACACATTAACCATGTAAAAACAAAAATGTCCAAATCTATTGCAATATTAAATAGAATAAAACATATTTTGAACGAAAAAACTTTATATATATATTGTATTGTGCGCTCATAGTTCCATACATTACTTATTGTGTGGAGGTGTGGGGTCATACTTATAAAACCAATATAAATGCAATATATATTTTACAAAAGAAAGCAATTAGGATTGTTAAAAGGGTTGATTATTACGAACCAACAAACAAATTGTTTATTAATTTACGTGCTTAAAAATTTGTCGATTTATGTACATCACAGATAATGCTCAAAGTTTATAATAATTTACTTCCAAATTGTATTCGGAGGCTGTTCAAAATAAGAGAAAGTCAGTATAATCTAAGAGGATTGCATATGTTTAAAAAAGTAAGGCCAAGAACTAATGCAAAAAGTAGGTGTTTATCTGTTAAAGGGGTAAATCTATGGAATACTTGTGATAAGGAATTCAAATTATGTAATTCACTCTGCAAATTCAAGAAAATGTATAAAAATAAGGTGTTAAATAATTATATGACTCAGTATCAATAATTGTGAATGTAATGTTACAATATTGAAGTAATAGCTGGGATGTGTATTTTTTGTTATGCTTGTTTTGAATTATGTATGTACATTTGGGGTAATGTTTTTGTAACATGTTTATCTTGTATTTTTTAATGAAAAGTGTCGCTCATCAGTTAACTGTGTATAAAGGGTAGGCATAATAAGCAAGGCTTCAGCCTACACCTTTTTCGGTAATTATGTTTATTTATTTATTTATTTTGTGAAAAGTTGTCTGTGAGGACCGAAATAAAATGATTGATTGATTGATTGATAATAACAATATCATTATTATTGCATAATCACAATATTATCACGAAATTTGCCCAAATTGTGCAGCGCTAGTCAATAGCAAAAGCACTATTTCTTCTTTTGTTTTTATTTAATACTTTTAATATTTTTCTTTAGTAATAATAATTATCATTATTAATTTATCACAAAACTTTGGCCAAATTGTGCAGCCCTACAAACAAGCACAGCAAACCTGGATTTTATTCTTTTTTTAAATCACATTCACATCTCGAATCAGTTTTTTTTTTTTAAATAAACCTGCCATTCGTTGCTTTTGTTCCTCTTTTGTAAGTTGCTTTGTATAAAAACATCTGCTAAATGCATAAATGTAAATCCTAGATTTCAATATAGTCTCAGATTTTTGGACTTCCCTGTATTTGTGTGATTCTTCTAAAAAAACACAATATTAACAAAAGCGCATTTGTATGAACACAGCAAAAGAAACTGAAATATACAGCAAAACAAGTCCATCCATACTAAACGAACAGAAGTGGGTGAAACAGAAATTCAAACCGAACTAAAGAAACGAATGTCCTCGCCTCAGTAAATCTAGACTTCAGCAATGACGACACAGATTGAGGAATACAGACGGTTCAGTGGAGAGAGACTGATGGGTTAAACTAACTAAACTCAACCAGATTAAACCCTGAACGCTGCTCAGATACTGGACTTAACCACACGAGGAGGAGACGAAAACCTGTCTAGAATCAGACTAGATAATGTTTGTAAGTCGCTTTGGATGAAAGTATCTGCTAAATGATTATATATATATATATATATATATATATAGTGAATCTAACAAAGCCTTTTAAGCACAAAATCGACAAGAAAAAAAAAGAAAATAAATTATATTGTTTATTTTAAAGAAAAAGCCCATTTTAGAACCATTAGGATCTTTTGAACATCTCACTAGTTCTTAATATTTCTAGTAATAGGCTTAATATTGTTTATGTACAATATAATGTTGATTTTGAGGCGAAATATGACCTGGATATGTCATATGTGACCCTGGACCACAAAATTAGTCATAAGGGTCAGTTTTTTGAAATTGAGATTTATGCATCATCTGGAAGCTGAATAAATAAGCTTTCCATTGATGTATGGTTTGTTAGGATCGGACAATATTTGGCCGAGATGCAACTATTTGAAAATCTGGAATCTGAGGGTGCAAAAAAATCTAAATATTGAGAAAATCATCTTTAAAGTTGTTCAAATGAAGTTCTTAGCAATGCATATTACTAATCAAAAATTAAGTTTTGATATATTTACGGTAGGAAATTTACTAAATATCTTCATGGAACATGATCTTTACTTAATATCCGTATGATTTTTGGCATAAAAGAAAAATCAATAATTTTGACCCATACAATATATTGTTGGCTATTGCTACAAATATCCCCCAGCGACTTAACACTGCTTTTGTGCTCCAGGCTCACATATTTTCTATCCTGTAGAATAACATCTCCTCCTGCATAATAGTGTGTCAAGAGCCGGACTCTCTGAAATAACTAGTGCTGGTTAATAAGTTTCCAGTGGCTCAAGCTTCATAAAGGAACAAGCTGTATATAATCATGCAGGGAATGTACATCTGAGCACAATCGTATCAGCTCTTTATGTGGACTGAGGTGATCTGAGCTCATATACTGTAAACTGTTTCACCCACTGCTTACTGTAAACATGAGTTAATCATCCACATCTCTTCACATGTTCTAATGAAACTAATACTGATGCACATGAACGGAGAATTTCTATTGTAGATTCCATTGGTACCTACTAAATACGAATTTGGTTTTGGTCTTTTTTTGTTTTTATGTAACCGGCGAGTTCCCACTGTTTTTGTCACTTGCCTCAAACGATCTCTCAAAGTTCTGGAACTCCTTCAGTCGCTCCTGAAACCCTTCCGCTAAAGCTCCTCCTATAAACACACACACACACATGAATCTTTATCATGCCCTGTTTTTATTATGTTTACTGCATGTTAAGGGGAAACCAGTAGTGCAACCCACCAATAACTTTAGGGCAACCAGTAGCACAACTAACAATTCAACATCTAGCAATACAATCACGCTCAGTCTGAATTACCCATTCCGACAGTTTGCAAATGTGGCTTTCACAAACCACAAATATTTCAGTCAGCCAATATATCACTAATATAAATTTTCACATATGTATATATTTAAGTAAATACAATTTCATTTAAATATATTTTATATAGTACATATATTTTAATATATGTATTATATATATCATTAATGTGATATATGTCACTAAAATAGTTTTTTTAAATAAATAAATTTACTAGAAAAATATAAATCCCACACACTAATCTTGCATCAACATAAAAAATATTTGAATATAATGAGCAATGTCTCGGTCAATCGATCTTCCTCAGGCTTTACCCAAAATGTACTGTAAGACTTGAAATGTTATTTCCTTGCCCATTAAAAGTATGCATTTTTGGCAGATTTGTGCATTTCAAGGTTTAAACTAAATATCTGTTCACTATGTAAAATATATTTACTTGAGTCAAGCTGTGTACAACATATATTTAGCTTAAATTTGAGATGGAAAAAAAATGTTGCTACAGCTGATCAAACTCTATGAAATCATGCATGAAATCACTTCAAGTTTTAGTTGAAGTGATTTCATGCTTTTTTCATGTTTTCAGTTTAAGTCTGAAATGCGATTGAAATGTCAAGCATTACGACTGTCATAAAAGGCTTTACAGCTGCTGTTTTGGCAGACTGTCATGTCAAAGGTGAAGTGTTTTCCTGTGTCTGTTAATTAACCCAATATCTATAAAAATAAATAAATCAGCATGAAATTTCAATTATTTGAAATACCCGAATCTGATTTCCATCCGCTAGATGTGATGCTGGCTCGTGAATCCCTTTAGGATCACGCTCTTACCCGTCTCTGGCATACCCTGCGCCCGCTGCATCCGCGAGTTTAGCACCTCCTTCGCCGATACGAAGAAAATACGATTCGGTGCTTGGGCGCGATCCACAACCTTCAGCTCCTCCACCAGGAAGTCCACGCACCTGTCCGTGTGCTGCTTTCTCACCTGAGACCATAAAAACCACCACAAACAAACAACATGTGACACTGCAGCACAAAAGCAGTGTTAAGTCGCTGGGTTATATTTGTAGCAATAGCCAACAATACATTGTATGAGTCAAAATTATGCATTTCTCTTTTATGCCAAAAATCATTAGGATATTAAAGCTGCAGTCCGTAACTTTTTTTGGTTAAAAATGATCCGAAATCAATATTTGAGCAAGTACATAACCAGCCAGTGTTCAAAACTATCGCCTTACTTTAGCCCGATTCACAACGGTTAGCTTATAATAATGTTTTCTAGTTTGAGTGGTACGGGTAGGTTTTCTCAGGAAATTCGAGCATGCTGCTGCGTCATTACGTCACGTCTGTAAACATAAAGAAGTTGTCCCGGCTACTAGGCTGTCGCATGTGAGGATCCTGCAGGTGACGGATCGCGTGGTCCAGGGTCACATATTTACAGATACATTCATTTTGCTTTGGGAAAACATGCAGTAGTGTTTGACCAAAATAGTTTTTTTTGATAAACGACGCCAATATCTTACAGAGCAGGTTGACCAATATTAAGCTGATATATACACTGTTGCTAACTACTTTCAGTGGAAACTAAAGTCTGCTTGCTAAATGTTATTAAATTGTCATACTGGCAAGTCTTGGAAACTGGATACGGTTTGTGCAAGTTACTAGATTTGTCACTCGGTGACTTTTTTGAATGTCGATATCGTACCATTTAATTTAAAGGTAGTAAAAACACATGCATAACAATTGCTAAAATGGAATTTATATTTATTTTGCATAACATTTACTAAATTCATATAATTATTATTTATAATAATTCTTGCTATTATACTATATTATCATAATTTAAAAATATGGCAAAAAACATCTGAACTTGATAAAAAGAATCTGTAAAATAAACATATTTCTTTAGATGGGAACTACTTATTCTGTAAATCTATTCTAGTGTTTTTCACAAATAAAGGTCAATATATCCGCCAATATTTGCCATTGATTAATTATTGGCCGAGAAGTGTTTCTGTTTGGCCAAAGTGTCAGAAGTGGGACTTTTATTTTGACAGTGCTGAGAAAGCATCACCCAAATTTTAAATCCTTAAATTTAAATGACCTTGTTATTAACAAAATATTATTAAATTGTTAATAATATTTTGTTAACAACAAGGTAACCAATATTTGCCATTTATTAATTATCGGCATTGGCCAAGAAGTATTTCTATATTTGGCCAAACAGAAACACTTCTCGGCCAATGCCGATAATTAATCAAATATTGGCGGATATATTGACCTTTATTTGTGAAAAACACTAGCAAATTTTAAATCCTTAAATTTAAATGACCTTGTTATTAACAAAATATTATTAAATTGTTAATAATATTTTGTTAACAACAAGGTAATTTTAATTTTATAGTTTAAAAATTTCTTTGAAAGTTAAAATTTTTCTTTAATTTACAAGGATTTAAAATCTGGTGATGCTTTCTCAGCACTGTCAAAATAAAAGTCCCACTTCTGACACTTTGGCCAAACAGAAACACTTCTCGGCCAATGCCGATAATTAATCAATGGCAAATATTGGCGGATATATTGGCCTTGGTGATATATACTGGTCGAGCACTAATCTGTCGTGAGCCGAGTAAACTCACGTCCTCCATGTATTCGGGTTCGGCAGCAGAAGCGTCCCAGCGGTTGTTCAGGATGAAGATGTTGGGCTTTGACAGGCATTCATTGACCTTGTGGAAGAAATGCTTCTCCTTTAAAAAGAAATAAAGAAGAGGTTGAGTTCACTAGAGGTCGTGTGATGGAAACACACACACACACATGCTGGCAGCGTAAAGACAACACACGTGTTCACTCTTATCTAATCAGCTGTTGAGTAGCAATAAACTACAGCATTCACATACACATACACATACACATACAGTCTCACGCACACTCACACACACTGGCAACGTAAAGACAACACTGAACACACTCACACACACACACTCACACACTGGCAACGTAAAGACAACACTGAACACACTCACAGACACACACACACACACACACACACACACACAGGCAACGTAAAGACAACACTGAACACACTCACACACACACACACACACACACACACACACACACACAGGCAACGTAAAGACGACTCACATGTTCACTTTAATCACTCTGAGCAGCAATAAACTACAGCATTAAATGAGTGGAGCATGAAGAACATGCACTTAAACAGAACTACAGGAACATCTGAACATCAAATGAGAAATAATTTGAAATATCTGAAACATTGATATTTGGACATATTTGAAATATTGGCTTGTTCAGAACAGGGCTCAAATTAAAGTCATAAAAAATGCAATACTTGAAACAAAAATAACTTTATCTAAAATAAAATAAAAACCCTAGCTAGTTGACAAGGCAAAATTTTTATTTAACTTAATGTACTGAAAAATCAAACTGAAATGAAAAAAAAAATCAAACAAACAAACAAAACTATACAGACATGCATAAAAAAGACAAAAAGAAAAATACAAAAAATTTTAACAGCAATTAAAAATCTCTCACGCACACTCACACACACACACACACACACACACACAAACAGGCAACGTAAAGACGACTCACATGTTCACTCTAATCACTCTGAGCAGCAATAAACTACAGCATTAAATGAGTGGAGCATGAAGAACATGCACTTAAACACAGAACTACAGGAACATCTGAACATCAAATGAGAAATAATTTGAAATATCTGAAACATTGATATTTGGACATATTTGAAATATTGGCTTGTTCAGAACAGGGCTCAAATTAAAGTCATAAAAAATGCAATACTTGAAACAAAAATAACTTTATCTAAAATAAAATAAAAACCCTAGCTAGTTGACAAGGCAAAATTTTTATTTAACTTAATGTACTGAAAAATCAAACTGAAATGAAAAAAAAAATCAAACAAACAAACAAAACTATACAGACATGCATAAAAAAGACAAAAAGAAAAATACAAAAAATTTTAACAGCAATTAAAAAAAATATATATATATATATATATATAAAAGTATCTCAATGATACTAAAATAACACTGATTCATTTATTTATATAAACTTTGTGTTTTAAAAACAGTATGCACACATATGGAGGGATTTAACACTAAATTAAATAAATATATTATTAAATTATTAAATAAGTCATGGAACGTTGCAATTAATAAATAAAAGTATGATAAAATGTAAGCATAAATTAATTCATTAAATAATGTGAATGACAATTTTTTTTCATGTAAAATAAAAAAGGATGTGAAATACAAATGAAATACACCTTAAAATGCAACAGACAACATAAATCGATATTTCATGATGTATTCAAATATTTTATGATAACACTGATTCATTTATTTATATAAACTTTGTGTTTTAAAAACAGTATGCACACATATGGAGGGATTTAACACTAAATTAAATAAATATATTATTAAATTATTAAATAAGTCATGGAACGTTGCAATTAATAAATAAAAGTATGATAAAATGTAAGCATAAATTAATTCATTAAATAATGTGAATGACAATTTTTTTTTCATGTAAAATAAAAAAGGATGTGAAATACAAATGAAATACACCTTAAAATGCAACAGACAACATAAATCGATATTTCATGATGTATTCAAATATTTTATGACATATTGATTTGTTTTATGCTGTCTGCTACATTTTATTTCACATGGTATGTTCTTTTCCAAATTATGCATTAAAACATTCACATATCTATGCTTATTTCACTGTACACAGCAACATTACAAGATATAATTTTATACATTTCATTTAATCCGTTAAATCCCTGCACATGAATA
>NW_015505628.1:838625-842510 GCF_001515645.1 Sinocyclocheilus grahami
TAAGACAATAAATACAAAAAGCTAGTTTGGTTTTGTCATGTTTTTCCATGGAGAAAAGTTCTGATGATTTATAACGGGGCGTTTATATGCCCTTTAGAGAGCGGCCCTGAAATCCACCAAAGCGTCTTGGGATAGCACGCATGTGGGTACGAGCAGAGTTCAGTCTAAACGCAGCGCTGCATTCTTCTGAACGGCATGCAAACAAACTCTGAGCAACCCCTTCTGTATACTTTCCCATTTTAGCACACTATAAACACTTCACAGCCGCTCCAGACCGGTCTGACTAATGTTGGACTGCTCATAATGCAGTGTTCATTTCTCACGCTTTACACACTGCATGCTAACGACTCACCGTGTTCATTAGAGTAGATTCAGAGTTGGCCACCAACACAAACACATCCGCATCCAGACAGAACTTTTTGATCCAGCTGTCCAGCTGTGTGGTGACGTCAGTGCCAGGACTGAAAGAAAACATCACAAAAATATACACGATACTTCAAAAGTTTGGAGTTAAATTAATCAAAAGTGACAGTAAAGACACTTATAATGTTGCAAAAGATTTCTATTTAAATAAATGCTGTTCTTTTTAACTTTCTATTCATCAAAGAATCCTGAAAAATCAAATACATCACTGTTTCCACCAAAATATTGTGCAGCACAACTGTGTTCAACATTAATAATAATCAGAAATGTTTCTCAAGCAGCATATTATACTGATTTCTGAAGATCATGTGACACTGAAGACTGGAGTAATGGTGCTGAAAATTCAGCTGCGCATCACAGATATAAATTATACTTTACATATATCCACATAGAAAACACGTATTTTACATTGTGAATAATATTTCAAAATTTTACTGTATTTTTGATCAAATAAATGCAGCCTTGGTGAGCTGAAAATACTTTTTTTTTTTTTTTTTTAATGCAGATCCCAAACTTCTCAACGGTAGTGTATATCTACTAAAATAATAAGTCAGTCACCCGATTATAATCAATTATATTCAGGATGTGTCACTGCTGACAGCTTGATAACACTAGGATTGTAATTATGGGTGGATCTTCATTCTTCAGATGAATTTACTGCATGTTAAACATACAAACGTGGCTTTTCGTGGGACTGAAGCGTACCTGTCCACCAGAACCAGGTCGTCTCTGAGCAGAGCACACTTTGTTTTGGGCCAGAACACTTTAACCAGACAGCCGGCATCCAGACTCTCATCCATATGTAGTGCGTGAGCCAACTGATTCACCGTCTGCAGAAAAAAAAGTACTTTTATGCCTAAAGACACTATTATTTGTGCACTTGTAACACTTGCACCTGTTTTAACCAGAAAGTATATTTCATGGATTGATTTCATAAAAATGAGGGGCATTTGAAATCAAACGTTGAGATTTTTTTCTTCATTTTCAAACTTTTATTTTTTTCCCTAATTCTATGAATTTTAATGTTCCTGTATTCCGTCTTAATGTCTAAATTACATTTTAATCATCAGAAAGTATATCTTTTTAATTGATTTCATGATCAACTTTTGCAATTTAACAATTTATTTAAACTTTAACAATAAAAGGCGTCATCGAAATCAAACTTTGATAAGTTTGTTTGTTTTATT
Organism: Sinocyclocheilus grahami; assembly: GCF_001515645.1. NCBI lineage: Eukaryota > Metazoa > Chordata > Actinopteri > Cypriniformes > Cyprinidae > Sinocyclocheilus > Sinocyclocheilus grahami. The sequence goes on from NW_015505628.1 coordinate 840,236, forward strand.
TATTTATTTTGAACTTGTATTTCTTCCCCAGTTCTGTGTTTTCACTAGAGGTCGACCGATGTATCGGTTTTGCCGATTAATCGGCACCGATAGTTGATTGCTGGAACTATCGGTTATCGACAAAAATCCATGCCGATAGTTTTCCGGGTTGCGTCCGTTGCTGGAGCGGCTGAGAAGGGTCTGCTGTCATTACACAGTGCGAGAGCGGCCTCTAGTGGTTGAAATCACTGACAGCACGTGCTATTTGTTTAGACATGTGATACTGCACGCTGAACAGAGCAGAAACTTCAGACGCGGATTTAAATGCAGCCGACAGAAAATCCTGCCGCGCGCCAGAGCGCCATTCACAAAGTTTTCCTTTAAATTACATTATATTGGTCCCGAATCGTTGTTAATGTACATAATGAATTGTGTATTGTGCATTTTCAGCCAAACGTTTGTCTTTCTGTGGCTCTAATAAAGTCTGTGTGCTTCATTTATAGAGCTATAATATACAGTAGGTCGCGCTTTCTCTTTCCGTTTGCTCCGTTTTTTAAACACCGAACTTCAAACTCATCTATGCTAAATTGTTCATTCTTGAAGTAAACTTGTGTCTGTTTGGTGATTAAATAAACTGTTTTAGACCACTGCTCGAGTTGAACGCGATGCGTCCGGAGTGTGTGTGATACCGGTGAGTTCTCCTAGACTCCTAGCGCTGTGCTTTTATTTTGATTAGATAATCATCAAGTGTTCAAGAATAGAAGCAGTTAAAGTCTGAGAGTATACATACAATATCCATATGTATATAATTTTAATGCTATAGCCTTTGTGTATATACAGTATTTAAAGATGTGCATCTTTAAGCATGACTGTTGAAATGAAATGGTAACACTTTAAAATAAGAGTCCATTTGTAGCATTAAGATTAATGAAAGCTGTGTAAGTATTGTTCATTGTTAGAGTGTGTTAATTTCAACATTTACTATTATTATTATTTTTTACTACTACTACTAGTATGGTTAAGTACTGTTTTTGTTAATAAAGCACTATTTTAGTTTTTGCTCAGTATCAATTTTAAAACTATCGGTTAATTAATCGGTATATCGGCCAGTGTGGTCCAACCTAGCTATCGGTATCGGCAAAATCCACTATCGGTCGACTTCTAGTTTTCAGTTTTATTTTTTCTGGATTCCATGTTAATGATTGTTGCTTAACTAAATTTTAATTATCAATTGAATTCATTGAACTTTTAATTTAATAATTAAACTTTCCCAATGAGAGAAGCCTTTAATATCGAATTTTGAGAAGTACATAATATATAAAAACTTAATATATTTCTCTCATAACGTTAACTTTTATTTTGATGGGTTGTCATGAAGAATTCCTGTGTTTTAATAAATGGTATTATTTATTACTATTACTATTATTATTATTTCTTTGAGAAGTTCAATCTACTGTGCAACAGTAACGTATTTCTGTCATAATTTGTTCAAGTTAAGCCAAACCTTTATTTTGAAAGGTTGCGGTTAAGATCTGTGTCTTTCTGTGTGTATCAGAACACAAAGACTTCATATATCAATCTCTTTGTGCTTTAATATTCACAGACAGTAGTCCATATTGCAATTTAATTCATTTTACAGCCCTACTTTTTATGCATGTTCACTGTATTCGTGTTTTCCAGAAATCATAGGGCCCTATCCAAGCAAATTCTGAGAGAAAGCATGCACTTGTCCGCACCTTGATGCTTTTCTCCTCCTCGGACCCTTCGGTCTTGAGAAAGGCCTTGTCTTCGTCCGTGCCCTCCACGCTGAGGAAGCAGTTAGTGGTGTGGCCGATGCCGCTGGGAAGCACACGGTCACGCAGCATCGCATTGACAACCGTGCTTTTACCATTGCTTGTTCTGTAACAAACAGAGGACGTTTATTACATTTACGGAAGTGAAACGCTTCTTTAATGCAACTTGTGGTCAAACACAAGACCCACCTGCCGAAAAAGGCCACCTTCATGTGATTGCGAGATAAAACCTCTTTAATTTTAAAGAGTTGGCTCGTGTACGCCTCGATCTCATCCAGCTGTGTCTTGTTTGCAATATTCTCCAATGACTCATTATTACAGGTTTCTGATGAGACACGAGATACAAAACAGTAAACAAAACACATGCAACTATCAACACTACAGTACTTATCCATGCAACTTTTCTAATGCACGTCTATGGAGGATCTGTGGGATATTTTCAAACCTTTTACAAACTCCGTTCCCTCCTGAACGTAAACTAAAAGCTGCTCAAAAACCTCGCC
>NW_015505628.1:843959-845834 GCF_001515645.1 Sinocyclocheilus grahami
TGTGTGTGTGTGTGTGTGTGTGTGTGTGTGTGTGTGTCAGTAAGTTGTTGTGTGTCTGGCTCAGTGTTATTTTTTAGGATTACTGCTAAACTACTCTCATTTGATTTGTATTATTTGTGTTTATTTTCATTTTAGTTGCATTATGTCTGAATTTATTATGTCTGTATAGGTCTTTATTAAGTTTTTAGTTTGATTTGAGTTATTTTAATACTTCAGCAAACTAAACGGAAATGAAATAATATATATATTGACTTTAGAAATGTGTGTATATACAGTATATATGTGTGTGTGTGTGGCTTAGTGTTGTGTTAGAATCATTATTATACTCTCAATATCTTGAATAGCTTTTTCATTTAAATGTTAAGTTTTGAAATGCTGTTGTATGCATTTGTCACTTTTATGTAATCTCTTTATTTTTAAAATGTGTATAGGTAGTATTTATAACGTTTTAGCTTTCAGTTTTGGATCTGTTTTAGTTGTTTTAATGCTATAATCGATTGTGTCTGTCGTCCTCATTTGGATAAAAGCCTCTAATAAACGACTAAATGAAAATAACCCTAAAAAATAACACTGAGCCACACACACATAGTAAGAAATGGTTATAAAAACTGAAACAGAAGCGAAACAAAACGAACTTATAGCTTTTGTGTTGCATTCTTTAGAGTACCGTGTAAATACCGCGGTATGTAAATACGGTAAACATTCAGTACCGTGTTTTTTCCATTACGGCACACAGTAAATGTTACACAAACCCCTGTCACACATGAACACAAAAGTGAAAGTAACTCCCGATGATTATTCCCGCAGAACTGAGCTAAAAGCGTCTTCAGAGCGACATTAAATCAAAACACGATGTTTATAACATCTTATCACGAGTATAAAGCAGAAGAGGAGAGTAGCAACCAGCGAGATACCCTGTTAAAACGTATATTTATTTACGTTAACTCCTAAAAACACGATTAATTTGCTCTCTGGTAACGTTAATTCAAAAACTACAGTAACGTTAGCGTTAGCTTAACTGTCAAATGTTAGCTTTAGCGCAGCGGACACTTGATTTCTAATCATAAATATCTGATTTATATCCCTAGCTTTCCTTCTTTATATCGATAGCATCGCATAATCACTCTTAATGTTATAAATCACTTTAATCACAGCTCTTACCCGATCACAGGAATGTTAAATCCTCTCCTGTCATGACACACACACACACACTCTCACTGCAGACCGAGAGGATTTCACAATAAAAGTCCCGGAAGCGCATGCTAGTTTCAAAATAAAAGTACCGGAAGTGCATGCTAATTTCAAAATATATGTCACAGGACTGTTCCTCCACGAATCTGAATCAGAAAGAGCTTTATTGCCTAGAAATGGCCTTCATGGGACATTGAATCTGGTTCTCTGTGTGCTTTTTCTTTAACTTTCCTTTGATTAAATAACAAGTATAAATAAAACATAATAAAAGTCTCTTCCATTGACGTGAATTTTGATAGCATATTACAAAATTTTATTTAGCTTTACAGGTGAAGAACAGATTCAATGTCCCATCCCCAAAAAGTCAGAAACACCACAAAAAAAATAAAAAATAAAAAATATATTTTTAAAAAGTGTGAGTTGAAACTACTCAAAGTTACCGATATTTATTAATTATAAAAAAATAAAATAAAAACACAACTAGGAGACACAAGCACCTCATTAGACTCTATGCATCACAAAATTAATATAACAATATTTGGAACATCTGAATAGGTCCTCAATTCCAGGCAGAAGCACCTCATTAGACTCTATGCATCACAAAATTATAACACACACAAGGAATTTGTCTTGGTGTCGGGAGCTCCCATACATTTATATATCCCTGTGTACTGTGATTTTATT
>NW_015505628.1:846486-847070 GCF_001515645.1 Sinocyclocheilus grahami
TTATATGATGTGATCAACTTATAGCGAAATTGGGTAGTTCTGTATGTTGTTTCAGATAAGAATTATAATGTAAAATAATTATGTTTAACATATTTTAAACAGAAAGGCATGCATTTGAGGTACTTCATTTTCTGTCTCGAACACTTTTTGTAAAACTTTTTTGTAACTCTTTTTCCTAAACTTTTTTTAAAACGTCCACACTTTTGTGATGTCTGCTGTTTTGACTCGCATCGAGGGCGCATAGTGCTCATCAGAAAGCTAAAATGATGAAAGCGACACCCTGCGGTCTCCTGGATTTAACAGACACAAGCGTGTGGCATCCACTGAAGGTCCGCAGGGATGCAAGTGCACATGAAGTGTGCCATTTGAGACAAGGCCAAAATATACTCAACTGTGGATGAGCGCAGATGAAGGAGTTCAACACACCTGTGCATATTGACACATAGTGGACTCTTCTGCCTTAAATTTCAACTTGTGCTGTTGTACATGGTGTGCGCAGACTTCCACGGACCCCCAAATGATGAGAAGTATGTCACCAGGACCAGTGTTGGGGGTAATGCATTACAAGTAACGTGAGTTACGTA
>NW_015505628.1:847132-847799 GCF_001515645.1 Sinocyclocheilus grahami
TAGGCTGGTCTGGCTCAGTAATATATTTCTTAACCTGATAAAACAGTCATGTAAAAAGTAAAAAGCTGTTAAGTAAATTAGGAATTCATGTGAAACAGAGAAGCATTTTTGTGGAATAAGGAACAGTCCACCGTACAATGACGTACTGAAGGATGAAAGCATGTCAAAAAATCCATTTTAAATCAAAAATTCACCAGTGAAGGTAGTCAACAAGCCTGAATCAAAACTATTTTTATTTACTCTGTAGTGATTCCATGACAGAAAATAACCTGAACCGTGGTGTCTTCAGAGAAAGCACTATATGATCAGAAAAGAATCAGGATTCAGTCAAATCTCTGAAAGGTGTTTTATTCAGGTTTTTATTGGTTCAAAGGGTGCATTTATATTGATATGATATTTTCTCTAATGCTTTCTTCTGCACTTGTTCAGGTTACTGCACATTAACTGTACTAAATCATAACTTAACAATTACTACAAATTATACTATTTTCAATTCATGTTTATTTGTATAGTGCCTTTTACGATACAAATCGTTTCAAAGCAGCTGTACAATATATGTTTCTATAATATATTCAGTGGTAGCTTATCAGCGGTGACTGTCAGTTAATGTACAATCAATCAATAAAATCAATTAAAGACGTAATCAAACAGACGATGAACACTATTA
>NW_015505628.1:849334-849690 GCF_001515645.1 Sinocyclocheilus grahami
AAATTATATAAAATGAAGGAAAAGAATATGCAAAGTGATTTATGTCAAGCTAAATAACTCACCACGAGATGCTTCGGGATTCTGGATGTTCAAGATCCCGTCCATTAATATTGCTTCCAGTCTGCTTACTTCTCTCTTTATTTTAGTTATGGACCTGCCATTTACTTTACCAGAGCACTTTTTTTGTACCATCTATTTCAAACGTTTTATTATGAAGAACTCTTCCCAGACATGATCCAAACCCAGCAGAACAATTCTCAGTTTTGAGAGCGGAGCCATGGATTCATCTTCTATAACAACTAAATAAATAAAATGTCAGAGGAACAAATGTTAGAATTTTATTAGACGTACAAATT
>NW_015505629.1:0-2222 GCF_001515645.1 Sinocyclocheilus grahami
TGATCGGTTCTGCGCAGATTTTGCTCATCTCAAACAAGCCTAATATGTCGTAATTACAGACAGTCAGAGACGAGGCTGCTAAATTCTGATCGACTGCCTTGACAACCACTCACAGCATTTCTTGCATTACCACGACAGCAGAAGAGGAAAAATACAGTGCATGCATAATTATTATGCAAGTTGATATTCTGATTATATTTTTTTCCAAGCACATTTTACCAATTCCAAACAACATCAATCTTAATAACCACTATTAATCTTGTATTTAATCATTATAATCTATATAGTATTGTTCATGAAGGCTGGAAGTGAAAAACGCCTTATATTCAGGGGTGCATAATTATTAAGCAGGTTATCTTCTACAGATAAAATCTCGAGATGGACTAAAAATGAACTCCCAAAACTTGCTGTCAGATTCTGGACGATAAATTCTTCAAACAGTGGTACAAGAGGATGTGGTGCTGGTCCTTCAAGAGTCACTCTCAACTTATCTGTCTATAAGGCCTATATATATATATACATACAGTGGGGGAAAAAAGTATTTAGTCAGCCACCAATTGTGCAAGTTCTCCCACTTAAAAAGATGAGAGAGGCCTGTAATTTTCATCATAGGTATACCTCAACTATGAGAGACAAAATGAGAAAAAAAATCCAGAAAATCACATTGTAGGATTTTTAAAGAATTTATTTGCAAATTATGGTGGAAAATAAGTATTTGGTCAATAACAAAATTTCATCTCAATACTTTGTTATATACCCTTTGTTGGCAATGACAGAGGTCAAACATTTTCTGTAAGTCTTCACAAGGTTTTCACACACAGTTGCTGGTATTTTGGCCCATTCCTCCATCCAGATCTCCTCTAGAGCAGTAATGTTTGGGGGCTGTCGCTGGGCAACACGGATTTGCAACTCCCTCCAAAGATTTTCTATGAGGTTGAGATCTGGAGACTGGCTAGGCCACTCCAGGACCTTGAAATGCTTCTTACGAAGCCACTCCTTCGTTGCCCGGGCGGTGTGTTTGGGATCATTGTCATGCTGAAAGACCCAGCCACGTTTCATCTTCAATGCCCTTGCTGATGGAAGGAGGTTTTCACTCAAAATCTCACGATACATGGCCCCATTCATGCTTTCGTTTACACGGATCAGTCGTCCTGGTCCCTTTGCAGAAAAACAGCCCCAAAGCATGATGTTTCCACCCCCATGCTTCACAGTAGGTATGGTGTTCTTTGGATGCAACTCAGCATTCTTTCTCCTCCAAACACGACAAGTTGAGTTTTTACCAAAAAGTTATATTTTGGTTTCATCTGACCATATGACATTCTCCCAATCCTCTTCTGGATCATCCAAATGCTCTCTAGCAAACTTCAGACAGGCCTGGACATGTACTGGCTTAAGCAGGGGGACACATCTGGCACTGCAGGATTTGAGTCCCTGGCAGCGCAGTGTGTTACTGATGGTAGCCTTTGTTACTTTGGTCCCAGCTCTCTGCAGGTCATTCACTAGGTCCCCCCGTGTGGTTCTGGGATTTTTGCTCACAGTTCTTGTGATAATTTTGACCCCACGGGGTGAGATCTTGCATGGAGCCCCAGATCGAGGGAGATTATCAGTGATCTTGTATGTCTTCCATTTTCTAATAATTGCTCCCACAGTTGATTTCTTCACACCAAGCTGCTAACCAATTGCAGATTCAGTCTTCCCAGCCTGATGCAGGTCTACAATTTTGTTTCTGGTGTCCTTTGACAGCTCTTTGGTCTTGGCCATGGTGGAGTTTGGAGTGTGACTGTTTGAGGTTGTGGACAGATGACTTTTATACTGATAACGAGTTCAAACAGATGCCATTAATACAGGTAACCAGTGGAGGACAGAGGAGCCTCTTAAAGAAGAAGTTACAGGTCTGTGAGAGCCAGAAAGCTTGCTTGTTTGTAGATATAATATAATAGATATAAATAATACTTATTTTACCGAGGAATTTACCAATAAATTCTTTAAAAATCCTACAATGTGATTTTCTAGATTTTTTTTCTCTCATTTTGTCTCTCATAGTTGAGGTATACCTATGATGAAAATACAGGCCTCTCTCATCTTTTTAAGTGGGAGAACTTGCACAATTGGTGGCTAACTAAATACTTTTTTGCCCCACTGTAAATAGTACACTGAACAAAATTATAAACGCAACACTTTTTTTTTTTGCCCCCATTTTTCATGAGCTGAACTCAAAGATC
>NW_015505629.1:4182-30765 GCF_001515645.1 Sinocyclocheilus grahami
CCCACTGTATATATATATATATATATATATATATAAAATCAGTCTTCAAGTATTTTAGTACACTTCAGTATGTTACTCTTATTAAGTAGGGGTCATTTTTTAGGATTCTATACTTAACCTAAGTCTCTGAGAACCTGACAGCTTGTACTTCTGGAGGCTCAAGTTAGGTTGCAGTTCTGGAAAATGGTGGTGCTGGAGACTAAATGGTTCCTGGTGATTTCACAATTCTTCACCTTAATTACAAATTATTTTGCGGTTAACATGCATCTTTTCTTCTCCACATGTTTTTGACTGACCCTGCTGACCCACTGTGCATTTTGCTGTCCAATGGTTATGCATTAACTTTGCAATTTCTAGTATTGTCTTAGTTTTGAATATTTCTCATGGGCATTTAATAATTGTGGGCTTTCAGTCTGAGTTAAATCTCTTTTTTGGCTCATTTTATCTGTAAAAGAAAATCTGCATAATACTTATGCACACCTGAATATAAGACATTTTTCACTCCCAACCTTCACGAATAATTATATATCAATTATATATGATTAAATAAAAGATTAATAGTAGTTATTAAGATTGATGTAGTTTGGAATTGGTAAAATGTGCTTGGAAAAAAATATAATCAGAATATCAACTTGCATAATAATTATGCATGCACTGTATTTTTCCTCTTCTGCTGTCGTGGTAATGCAAGAAATGCTGTGAGTGGTTGTCAAGGCAGTCAATCAGAATTTAGCAGCCTCGTCTCTGATTGGCTGGAATTATGGCATATTGTAACGCTGGGTTGTGTTGAGCACGCGAGCTGTTGGCATTTAGAGGGCATCAAGGGAGCAAGCTAGTGAAACGTTGCACGCGCAAAAGAGAAGGTGTGCACACATTCAAAAACTTATTTTAAATGCAAAATTGATTTTCGTGCGCTCGAAATAATTTTTTCTTTGCGAAACGAACGTTTTCTCCACAAAACTCAGATCGCGTGCGTGCAAAATGCACTTTTGTGCCCTCAAAATATGATCTTTCGCGCGCAGAATTGTGGCAGAGATCTAAGCCTATATTAGGTGCATCTCGAACGAGCTTAATATCAGCGAAGGGAGCAGTGAACACTGCGTAGGGACCCTGTCAATCGGAATGCACCTTAAAATACTTAATTTTTGTGTGGTGCTGTTACGTCATAAGGCTGCGCCTCTCTTCAGCTTGTGAAGAAAGGTTTGTGTTTTTAAGCGTTTAACGTACAGTGTTAAGGTCGATACAAACCCTTCTGTGTAAGTTATAGCTTTTACAAACGATGTTAAGTTTATTACTGAATGTAACACTGCAGTGATTCTAACGGTAATGCACGTATTGTTATTTATTTTTTTGTAAGTAAAGCACATCCGCACATGTTGAACAGATAAATCGCGTCTCATTTCTCTCCATATATCGTGAATCAGTTTAGCGTAAAGAATAATTATATCACTGTGAAGTAGTGATGGAGAAACGAAGCTGAACCAAATGTTTCCCAAAGTGATTCGCTGATTTTAAGCGCTCGAATGGCCGCTTGCTGAAATCACAGTGAGAACACAAACATTAACGTGTAATGACTGGCAGCTTTTACAAACAAACCACAAACGCTGTCGTGAATGTCAAAACGATTAAATGAGATCTACTAATAATTAAGTACCACATATACATTACACATATTTAAAAAGTAGCTTTCAATATAAATAAATAAATGTAAATAAATATGACAAACACATGTTTTGAGTTTTTTATTTTATTTTAATCAGGCCATTATTGTTCTGACTGACTCCTGACTTCTGGTCTAGGGAGGCAATCGAGACGTGGTTCAGAGATTTAGTACTTTGTGTTTATATTTCTTTCTGTTAATAATTCTCATCTTACTCCTCTGACAGAGTGTCCAAACAGCCAGAAAACACCAGGTGAAGTGACTGAAATCTACGATATTGTAAGGAGGATGTTTATTAAAGAGGAGAGCGAAGACATAAAGATTGAAGAAGCATTTAGAGTGAAACACGAAGCGTCTGAGGAACAAACAGGTCAGTTTCTTTCTCAGCGGCGCTCAGTCCTGATTGACCTTTTCAGAAATTAATAGTATTTTTTGAGTGGATTTGTATGACGTGGAGAGGGTTGCCTTGTGTAGACCGACATGTTGAGCAGTGTTGCCAAACCCCTCCCTCAGAAAATCTCTAGAACCACCCTCAAAAGTCTCAATTTTTCACAAAAAGTCGCCAAATATGAAAACAAAGTAAATAGAGTTAAATTTGGTAAAGGAAAGTATATATATATATATATATTTTACAAATGATGACAGTATAAAAAAATATAACACAAAATTCTGAAGTGAAATTAAGAAATGCTTGTGATCTGCAAGCACATCAAACATGATGGAAATGATGGAAAGACACAAAAGACACATAATGTTGGGAATTTGTTTTGCGTGTCACCAAAGTGCATCCCTGTCCTGCTCAAATACAACAGATAAGAGATATTATGATTCTCCAAAAACAAAAACTTTATTCATACAAACTTATTTCAGTCAACACACTCTATTACTACAAAGTAAGTGCAAAATACTGCATCCCAGCACACATGACACAATGATGCACTGTCTCTCTCTCTCAGTATCTGGTTGACATGACTGTGCATGAATTGTCGTATAACTTTTGTGTCCGTGGTTAAAACAAGATGTTCATTTTTTCTCCGCCATCTTGATTGATGCTTATAATGAAATTGTGGTGTGCATCATGGCAGGCGTGGCGTACTGGTGTGTTCTGCGCAGACTCATTGGCATGATTGAGAGCAAACGTAAGAAGGTCACGGGCCTACGGCAGGGTGTGGCCAAGTTAGTTTTATTTAAATATAGCTAAAATAACTCCTTGTCGCAAAAAAAAAAAAGGCCGCAGCTACAATGAGAAAGTAGCTAAATTTGGCCACAAAATCCCCACATTTCTACGAAGGTTCTCGAAGTAGAAAGTTGTTACTATGTAGCAGCTTTTAAAGTCAGTGGGTGAATTTTTTTTCTTCTCTAAAATGTGACTTTTTTTTTCAGACAGTCTATCAATAATCACTCTGGTTAGGGCTACATGAAGTGATTTCCCAGCATTTTTTTGAACACAGAGCAGTTGCAAATGTGAAAGGGTAAACGTAACTATTAAGCTCACCAAAATCTACATTGAGACATTTTTAGTGCTCAAGATATTGGTTTCAGTACAAAAAGTTATGTTAAAATAAAATATTAATCTCACAAAAATATTTAATTTTATTTTAAATGACAAAAGCATTTTAACTAAGATATACATCATTAAATGCAAAAAGTCCGGCTGTGCTTAATGGGTAAATTTTTGTACCCTTTAAGCACATCTCTGTTCCCAATAAGCTCACATCATGTTTTATTAAAAATTCTTGTTTATTTTAAAGTCAAGTCACCTTTATTTATATAGCGCTTTTAACAATACAGATTGTGTCAAAGCAACTGAACAGCATTAATTAGGAAAATAGTGTGTCAATAATGCAAAGTGACAATAGTAAACACAAATTTTTCAGTTAAAGGCAGTTCATCATTGAATTCAGTGATGTCATCATCCAGCTCAGTTCAGTTTAAATAATATCTTTGCAATCATTTGCAATCAAGACAACGATATCGCTAGAAATGAAGCGTCCCCAACTAAGCAAGCCAGAGGCGACAGCGGCAAGGAACCAAAACTCCATCGGTGACAGAATGGAGAAAAAACCTTGGGAGAAACCATGCTCAGTCGGGGGGCCAGTTCTCTTCTGACCAGACAAAACCAGCAGTTCAATTTCAGGCTGCAGCAAAGTCACATTGTGCAGAGGACTCATCTGGTTCCTGTGGTCTTGTCCCGGTAGCCGTCTTAGACAAGGTCTTCACAGGGGATCTGTATCTGGGGCTCATCTAGTTGTCCTGGTCTCCGCTGTCTTTCAGGGCTGTAGAGGTCCTTTCTAGGTGCTGATCCACCATCTGGTCTGAATATGTACTGGATCCAGGTGACTGCAGTGACCATCTGATCTGGATACAGACTGGATCTGGTGGCAACGGTGACCTCGGAATAAGAGAGAAACAGACTAATATTAGTGTAGATGCCATTCTTCTAACGATGTAGCAATCTACATCGGGTGTTATGAGAAGTGTTCCCGGTTTCCGGTTGACCTAATTAATGCAGCCTAAAAATCCTTTAACGGATTTGAATATTAGAAGCGTATTAGTGTGTTATGTGTAAGCCAGGTTAAAGAGATGGGTCTTTAATCTAGATTTAAACTGCAAGAGTAGAACAACTTTTAAACAACCTTTTTAAAGAATCATTTGTTTTTTTTTCTTTTTGAAGGTACAAAGTCAATCACAAAAAAACAACATGAAAATCAAGCAACAAGGCATTCAATTTGATCAGTTATATATTCATAGTGAAGTGTCATTTTAAAGCACACTGCAACCTATATACTAGTCTGCGTTCAGCTAAGTAACACACATTAAAAAATCTAATAAAACAATAAATAATTTCATTCATGGGAATGAACACAGAAACTAGCCTCATGAAGCCTCTTATTAAATGGATGTCAACTTGTCTGTCTTCTCTTCTCTTGAAAATAAATAATCTAGGTCATGTATTAAGGTCATACATATTTTATTATGAACAACTACTATTAACAATATCTATGAAATTATACTTTTTCTTATTGATGTCACACTGAAGCTGTGTGATTTTTATAGTAGTGTACCCTTTAAGCTCACCTTACAATAATGACATCTTTTAAAAATACAGCAGTATAAAACCACAGACCAGCAATAAACTGTAAATTTACCATATTATGGATGTAAAGGTACAAGCCAGTATTGCCTGTGAAGTAATATATTAGTGTAGCACACAATTTTATACAGCTAGTCAGCTAACTGTGTTCTGTAGCATCTGCGCTATGTTGCTTAAACTATCTTTTGGATCTAACTGTAATTATTTCCCAAGTTCCAGGTTATAATATGCAAAAGTTTAAACATTCTCTTAATTTCACAGCAAGTAGTGAAACTTACCCAAAATAAAGGCTTAAACATCTAAAAAATGCACATTTAAGGAGCTCCTTTTGGTGAAAGTTTTTAGACCACTTTCCAAATGGCCGCCAGACAGTGTGAACACACAGAGACTCATATCTCAGTGTGCACTGATCTGATTGACTTGAAATTACAGGAGGTATGTAGTAACAAACACATCAACTGGTTAAGACATCAAGTATGATAATACATTATTTTTTCTTTTTATAATCTGAGCTCAAATATGGAAGTGTGCTTAATGGGTACACGAGCTTAATAGGTACGTTTACCCCTATTTACAACAATTCAATAATAAGAAGTTAATATTGTGGTATAGACACAATATTGTCTGATTTTGCTAAATTGTGTGAACGAAAATATTACCTATAATGCCTGTAATGCAAAATGTTCTTTAATTTTGATTAAATAACTGTTGTGTGTCTCCTAACAATGCAGCACAATACTGTAGGTGTTTCACGTGAAGCAGCACTGCACAGACCGTTCTGTGTTTGACATCAAAGTACTGTGAGAGCGATTAGAGCATTTAAAAATGTTTTGTTTTGATGTCAAATAATTTTGTTAAAGCAGTGTTGCTGTTGTAAAGTTACACAGCTACAGTTGTGTTGCTGGGTTTTAAATCAGGTTTTATTTATTTTTTCTTAGTGTGTATTCACAGCAATTTCACTGGCCACTCGGTTCAAAAGTGGATGAATAGCTACACGTAGGTGTGTGCACTGCCAGAGCTGTGTGAGATCATTACCAAGCTGCTTTTGTATGGGTGGGTAGGGTGTTAAAAAAAATTTTTTCCTCCAGAGGTTTTTAACATTCTAAAATCTCTTTATTCCAAAAATGCTACAAGATAGTCAGTGTATTCAGTATGTGCAATGTATTATAAGTTGCTTCAGAGGTATTGCAAAATTATATACAACAATAATAAAACAGTGCGTTGACAAAAAAAGGAAATGTACTTTTGGTACTTAAGTAAAAGTACAGAAGTACTTGCTTTTGAAAGTACTTAAGTAAAAATCTTTCTTTACAACTTTCACTTGTAATGGAATAATAATTGATTAGCAGTATCTGTACTTTCACTCAAGCAATGGAGTTGTGTACTTTGTCCACCTCTGGTTGCATGTAGGGCTGTGACTGTCACCGTGACAACCGCCACCAGCAATAGTGCACGTGACGTCACACTCTATGAAGCCGAGAACACGCTACACTACTGTCAGGCCAATTATGAATGTAATTTGGTCTTGAGGACGGATCGTGTCCAGTCAGACCGGGTCTGTTCCAGTTGGGCTCAGTCGCTGTTTGCAGTTGGCAGAAAATAATCGCATAGTGTGTGGTGTCCAAAGATTATAATCTTAGAATTCAAGAATGTTGCCAGATTTTTTTTAACGGAGTGTCTATTTACACTAAGTGCAAACAGCCCACCTTGTTGGCAGAGGCTATTTACACTAGCTCCACCCACAAACGTATGATGGGGCTAGTCAACACTATAAAAGACGGCTGTCAATTGTTAGCTCCAGTAGCGTAGATGGTAAAGCGCGTAACTTAGTCTTCTTTTGACGCGATCGACCCGGGTTCAAATCCGCCTTTTGCCAAACTTTTTTTTCTTCTCCCTTTTCAAATCTCATATCACATCGGAAAGGCATTTATTTTCAATAAAAATTAAGGAAATAATCAAAAAGTTGAAAATAAAGTATCGGGTAGGTGTAGGAAGGGCTTTATTGTCCCAATAAGGTGGCATCCATTTAATAATTTAAATTAAAATTATAATTTACACTCAATACGTTATTACTGCATACTGTTTTATAATGTACTATAATACTGAGGTTCAGATAATTGCCACTATTTGCCATAAGTAGTATAAAAGCAGAAAATCCTGCTATTTTAACAGTGTAAATAGAATCTATCTATTTGCACTTAGTGTAAATAGCATATTGTTAAAAAATACTGCTATTTTCACATAGTGTAAATAGCATCCATCACTATTTGCACTTAGTCTAAATAGCCTCTATCGCTACGCCATTGTTACGTATGTTTGTTCGCGCTTGCCTTTAAAATCAACACGTACTGCACATGTCTACATACCTAACACGTACTACGCATGCGCATGACGTCAGCGTCAGAGATTCCCGTTTTGGGTGTTTACATGGAAACGATAACGGTGCCGTTTTCAAAAACTTGCACTTTGAAACCCATTTTCAAAAATATGCGTTTTCAGTCCCCAAAACACAGTTGTCGTGTAAACGAACAGGCAAAACGCATAAAAAGTTTCCAGTTTTTGGCTGAAAATGTTGTTGTGTAAACGGCCCCTTAGTCAGCTTTGACGAAACTCCTCTCAGCTAGCGCGTCTTTTCAAAGTGACTGTAGCCTTGTCACCTGACCTGAATACAATGCGCTGAATGTTTCACTAAAATAGGCTTAACAGCTTCTGTTCACAAACAACAAGGGCACTTGTCGGCATCTGCAGTAAAACGTGAACTCGCGATGCCTTGAGAGTGGACAATACCAGCTTTTTTGACAAAACGTGTTTAGGGTGTGGAGAATAATGCACGGCAGTTTTTTTTTTAAAGTGGTGTTTATCAGTTTTTGCAAATAAATTAATATGTCATATGTAAAATATCAATTGAAAATTTTAGTTTTTTTGTTGCAGAGGAAAAATCTATGTTATGGACGTGACATCTCTCCGTTACTGATGTGACCGTTCTGAAAGCAGAATTTATCCGACTATGGAAATGCGTATAAAATGCTTTTACAGAGACGTCTAGTGGGTTAATAGGGCTAGACCCCCCCCCCCCCAAAGATTTTTTAGTTAAGGAATAGTCGTTTGTTTAAGCCATTATTTAACTAATCACACATTAAATCAATAGACTAATCGATAATAAGCTTCAATATATTCCGTGCTCAATCACATGCATACAGTTTGTCATAAAGCACAGGCAAAAGTAGCCTAATGATTATTAATGTATAGAGAGACTTTTTAAGTATTTATTATTAAACTAATGTTTTCTCCAGTACTGGATGTGGCTTAAGAGTGAAATGAAACCTTCAGCTTACATAAACAGGGAGTATTTAATTTAGTTTTTAATTGGTCTATTTAAAAGTAGACTTTTTAAGCTTTCTATAGACATATTTCTCTTGTAGCCTATGTGAGAGACACGCTGAGTTTTGGTTCTTTTTTTGAGAAGTGCTCCAGTTCACAGAGACAGCACATTCTGTTGGTTTTCATTATTTTACAAAAGCACATTGTTATTATGAATTTACATAAAATCAGTTTCAAACTGATTTTAAGTTGTTTCATTATCAGGAAAAAATGCAAGTGATCGCGCGGGCGCCTCCCTGTCATGCATGCGCATTAATATTCCGCACAAACATTTGAATATGGGTAAAAAATATAGCACATTTATGAGTTAATGCTAGAGTTTGGAATCCACATTAAAATAAATCTTCACCAGTCTACATCTGAGACAGATGCAGTTATAACCTATAAATTGAAGGCTATTTGACATTTTAAAATGATTTAACAGACCAACGCCACTCCAATTTCTTTGATCATTAGTTGTTGATATAAAATGTTTTAATTTTCTTTATAAAATAAGACTGGTCCACGCCCTCCTAAAACGGCTCATTCTAACACGCCCCCACATGTCTACATCACTGTGTGGGAAGATTTGCATAACACTGCCCAAATGTTCATGCAAAGAAAGAAGGCGTAACTTTTATTCTCGCTGTAGTATTGTTATTGCGCTGCCGCCATGTCGTGGAGATGCTGTGTGTTTCGTTGTGAAAGCGAAACTACTTTGTTTTGCCTTCCAAAAGAGGACGATATCCGTTTCGTCATGCCTAGAGCTGATCCGTGCTGGTCGCTGAGGAAATACATCAACTTCACGCTGTGGATCGCCGGATCGGCTTTTCGTCACACGCTTGAGGTATTCGGCCAATCACAACGCACTGGATAGCTGGCCAATCGGAGCACACCTCGCTTTTCAGAACGATGAGCTTTGTAAAAATCATAGAGGGGCATAGAGGAGCAACAATAATGTACATTATGTGGAAAATAATGTTTTTTGAACCTTAAACCGCATAAACACATTGCATTACACCAAATACACAACATAATGTTCTTTTTAGCAACCTCATATGACCCCTTTAAACAGATGGCACTAAGAAAACGTTTTAAAAACTTGCTTATGCATTAAATAACTAAGATTCAATACAGGTTAAGTAAAATATGCTGAATATATAATATATAATACAGGTTAAGTAAAATATGCTGAATATATAATAGGCTATTTGTAACTATTGTACAAATATTTACAAAATAGGACTGCAGGTTCACATTTTGTTTCTGCATTACAAAGTGAAAAAAAGATAACTCCACATGCGCGCCGAACACGCAAAATCTTGCACTCTGCTTGCATGCAGCGCAGATAGTGACGAGAGTTATTTGAAACATAAAATATTTAAATAAGATAATACCGACATTGAACATTGACATATTATATGACATTTAAAAAAAAATAGCCAGTAAATCTCACATCACGTGCTTTCAGATTTACTACACAGAGCCGTAGTTCACTGACAAGCTATGCAATATCGCGTTCATTATCGGCGATGCATGTGATATTGTGTAGCTTGTCAGTGAACTACGGCTCTGTGTAGTAAATGCTGTTTTAAATTATTTGCACAGCCCTAGTTGATAGCTTGCTGAGCCACTTCGACAGGTTGAGAGTTTGGAATCTCCGTTTCAGAGCCGGGATCAGAAGCTTGATCTACCAGAGATAATACCTCATCTATGTCCAGATGAGACATAATTCCGGGAAGGTAGATTGATAGCAGCAAGAGGAAAACTGTAACATAAGCTTTCATAATCGCGCAACGTGCTGAACACTGGCTAGGATACAATATATATGCTTACGTGGATTAGCAAGTACTCCAGATTGGCTGGTGCGGTGGCGTTGAATGGACCAATTAGCGGTTAGTTAGTTTCATGCCTGAACTATGTATTTAAAAAAGTGAAATCACAATCAACCACCCCTTTAAATGAAAAGTCTATAACGTACTTTGGTTAAAATGTCTCAATTGTAGTGTAAAACAACACCCTTTTTACCCTGTCAAATATAACTCTGTTCACAGCAAGCTGTTTTGTTGCATGTCCCTTTAAATGCTAATTAGCTCTGCTCACCCCGCCCCTCTCTTCCTTGGGGTGACAAGCCGTTCTCTTAAGAGAGACTCTTAACTTTAGCTGCATTCATCGTGAAATTTGCTAACTAGCACATTATTAGGAAAGGCGATTTGCAAATATTCATAAAAAAAAAACGTACACACACTTCTGCTGTAGGTGAAGCTGGATCACGAATGATTTGCACGAACATACAGTGGGTACGGAAAGTATTCAGACCCCCTTAAATTTTTCACTCTTTGTTATATTGCAGCCATTTGCTAAAATCATTTAAGTTATTTTTTTTTCCTCAATGTACACACAGCACCCCATATTGACAGAAAAACACAGAATTGTTGACATTTTTGCAGATTTATTAAAAAAGAAAAACTGAAATATCACATGGTCATTTAGGTAGATTGGGGGCACGTTCCCTTCAAAAACAAATGTAATCCACTGCGTCTTCAGCTGCTCAGATGTCGAGAGTAAATGATGACTGCTATGTTCATTAGTACATCAAACAACAAAACACCTCAATCGCTTAGGAGTCATTCTTGTCTACACCTGCTCCAGCGGTGAAACCATGGCGGACTGATGACAGCTCACTCAGGGCGGGTCTAAGGTAAGACACCAGTCCAGTCTGTCCTGAAACGCTACTGTCAATCAAACTATCGTGGGAGGGGCCTGTCTGTGTGACGTCACACAGACAGGCATCTGAGATCGGCTCGATTTGAGAAAGCTGGCGTCGAAACAATGGCGGACTGTTGAAAGCTCACTCAGGGCGGGTCTGTGATAAAACACCAGTGTCAATCAACAATCGTGGGAGTGGACTGGGTATGTGTGATGTCACACAGCCAAGAATCTGAGATCGGCTTGATTTGAGAAAGGGGTTATCATTTATCAGGATTAAAAAAAAAAAAAAACACTGGGTGGATTTTTATCATTAGAGGGTGGTTGTGTACACACACTGCCAAGACAGATTTCAATTCAAACGACAAGTAAAAATTAATTTTGCATCCGATGACCCCTTTAAGAAACGACTAAAAACAAAAATCTCTTCCATTTTTTTTATTTGACCCTCCAACTCTAGCCCTCTATTCTAATTCTATTGTATTTTTGTTTTATTTTTTTATTAAGTACTCTGTATTAAGTTTTCTAACTGCTTGTTTTCTTAAAGGGCTCTAACACTAGCTTTCTCTATTCTTTTTCTGTTCTATTTACTTGTTTTCTTTATATATATATATATATATATATATATATATATATATATATATATATATATATATACACACACACATTACATATAAATATAAACCTTGCTACATGTATTGCGTCAGGCTAACCAAAACTTGTCAGAGCACTTGCGTATTATTGCTCTTTTGTTGGTTTTGATTGCTTCTATTGTCCTCATTTGTAAGTCGCTTTGGATAAAAGCGTCTGCTAAATGACTTAATGTTATGTCATGTAATGTAAATGAATGATCTATGACTTTTTTTCACTTTGACCAAAAATTACCTTCTCTTCTAAGTTTATATCACTCTAAGCATGAAAAAATGCAAGTGATCGCAATGGCGCCTCTGCTGACCCATGGGGGTTAAGCAAATATATTTGTTGCTAATTTGCTTTAGAACAAGCCAAAGTGGCTTCAAATATCTGTAGCCATTTGAAATTAGAGGCACCATTGCATTATAATTATTATTCAAACAAAGATGTTACACACATGTTGCATGAAATGTTTTGATTCAAATAAGATTGTGTAACATTGGGATTTAAATACCTGCACAAAACAAAACTAGCACATGGACTGAATGAAAATGCACATTCATTCACTTATAGAACAGCAGTGATAGAGCATTTTCTCTCTTTACAGCTGAACACAAAGCATCGGTGTGCTTATAAACACTACTTTATATGGCGCTAAAAGAAAACACCATCTAAACTTTCCTGAAGACAGTTCCATTCAGAGATTCCTATTAAACTCCCACCCCCAGTTTATATTTCCTTCCTATATTTCATGCATTGTGAACAAGTTTGCTTTGCCTGCCTATTTTCTTTCTGCTGGCACGTCTGTTCTCTCTTCTTTGTATCCGTATTCATTGCATTCAATCTTTGGCTTGTGTTAACATCCTTTTTACAGATGGATAATATTTCCACACCAATTATATTTTTGGAAGTTGTTGCAATGCAAGTTTGTGTGCTAGTCCAGTGCAGAGATCAGCTAAAACAAAAAAACGACTAGTTCTGATTTATGGCCAGTCGACCGGTGCATCTCAATTTCAAAGCATAGTAGTTATAGGACAGGTGTGTCCTACTCCTGGAGGGCCACTGTCCTGCAAAGTTTATCGCTAACCCCAGTTAAACACAACTGCACTAGTAAATCAATGTCTTCTGGCAACTTAGGAAACTTCCAGGCAGGTGTATAATCCTTGTTGGAGCTAAACTCTTTAAGACCTCCAATAAACTGAGGTTAACTTTAATTTGTTTGTTTGTTTTTTCTCCTTAGACCCAATGGCACTGAAAGAGGAGAGGGAAGTACTCGATGAAATTGATGTGAAAGATCAATATGAGGATCTTCTTGATTTCACAACTGGAGATAAATCTTTTTGTTGTTCACAGTCTGAAAAGTCCTCCACACGAAAAACAGCTCAAAAGAGAGGGGAAAAAAGTGATTTTACTTGTTTTAAGTTTGGACAGAGTTTCAATCAAAAAGTAAAACCTCAAGTCCATTTGAGAACTGGAAAGAGGCATTTCACTTGCCAACAGTGTAGAATAAGATTCACTCTAAAAGGAAGCTGGAACAGGCACATGAGAATTCACACGGGAGAAAAGCCTTACACCTGCCAACGATGTGGAGAAAGTTTTGCTCTACATAGAAACCTTAAATTCCACATGAGAATTCACACTGGGGAGAGCCTTTTTACCTGCAAACAGTGTGGAAGAAGTTTTAACAGAAAAGGAAACCTTATTGTCCACATGAGAATTCACACTGGAGAGAGACCTTTCACCTGCCAACAGTGTGGAAGAAGTTTCAAAAGAAAAGGAAACCTTCATTCCCACATGAGAATTCACGCTGGAGGGAGCCCTTACACCTGCCAACAGTGTGGAATAAGTTTCACTCAGAAAGGAAGCATTAACAGGCACTTGAGAATTCACACTGGAGAAAAGCCTTACACATGCATTCAGTGTGGAAAGAGTTTTGCTCAACTTGTAAACCTTAAAGTCCACGTAAGAATTCACACTGGAGAGAGCCCTTACACATGTCCTCGGTGTGGAAAGAGTTTCGATAAGAATGAAAACCTTAAAGTCCACATGAGAATTCACACTGGAGAGAAGCCTTATTCATGCCTTCAGTGTAGAAAGAGTTTCAATACTCATGGAAGCCTAAAAGTCCACATGAGAGTTCACACCGGAGAGAAGCCTTACTCCTGTCTTCAGTGTGGAAAGAGTTTCAGTAATCAAGGAAACCTTAAAGTCCACATGAGAATTCACACCGGAGAAAAGCCTTACTCATGCCCTCAGTGTGGAAAGAGTTTCACTCAAAAAGTACGCTTTGAAGCCCACATAAGAATTCACACCGGAGAGAAGCCTTTCACCTGCCAACAGTGTGGAAAGAGTTTCAATCAACATCGAACCTTGAAAGACCACATGAGAATTCACACTGGAGAGAAGCCTTTCACCTGCCAACAGTGTGGAAGAAGTTTCACTCAAAAAGGAACCTTTAACAGGCATAGGAGAGTTCACACTGGAGAAAAGCCTTACACCTGCCAACACTGTGGAAAGAGTTTCTGTCAACGTCGAACCATAAAAAACCACATGAGAATTCACACTGGAGAGAAGCCTTTCACCTGCCAACAGTGTGGAAAGAGTTTCTTTCAGCGTCAAACCTTAGAAAACCACTTGAGAGTTCACTCCGGAGAAAAGCCTTACACCTGCCAACATTGTGGAAAGAGTTTCTGTCAACTTCGAACTATAAAACACCACATGAGAGTTCACACTGGAGAAAAGCCTTTCACCTGCCAACAGTGTGGAAAGAATTTCTATCAACATCGATCCTTAAAAGAACACATGATAGTACACACCGGAGAAAGGCCTTTCTCTTGCCAACAGTGTGGAAAGAGTTTCTATCAACATCGAACCTTAAAAAACCACATGAGAGTTCACACTGGAGAAAGCCCTTTAACCTGCAAACAGTGTGGAAAAAGTTTCGATCAACATCAAAACTTAAAAAACCACATGAAAGTTCACACTGGAGAGAAGACTTTCACCTGCCAACAGTGTGGAAGAAGTTTCAACAGAAAAGGAAACCTTAATGTCCACATGAGAATTCATACTGGTGAAAAGCCTTATACATGCCCTCAGTGTGGAAAGTGTTTCACTCAAAAAGTGTGCTTTGAAGCCCACATAAGAATTCACACTGGAGAGAAGCCTTTCACCTGCCAAATGTGTGGAGAGAGTTTCAATCAACATCGAACTTTAAAAGACCACATGAGGGTTCATACCGGAGAAAAGCCGTTCACCTGCCAACAGTGTGGAAAGAGTTTCACTCAAAAAGGAACCTTTAACAGGCATAAGAGAGTTCACACCGGAGAAAAGCCTTACACCTGCCAACAGTGTGGAAAAAGTTTCAGTCAACGTCGAACTTTAAAAGACCACATGAGATTTCACACTGGAGAGAAGCCGTTCAACTGCCAATAGTATGGAAAATGTTTCACCCAAAAAGGAAGTGTTAACAGGTATGAGAATTCACACCAGAGGAAAGGAATATACCTGTCAGCAGTGTTGTGAGTTTTGCTCAACATGGAAACCTTCAAGTCCACATGAGAATTCACACTGAAGAGAGTCTCTTCACTTACCAGTTTCAACTGAAAAGGAATTATTAACCCTTTGGGGTCAGAGGAGGTTTTTGGGCCCTAGTGATGTTTTGACTTGCCCTAACATTTGTGCTTATTTCAGTTTTTAATTGGTGTTTACACTGTATTTAGTGCAAACTGTTACAATAATGTGTGTAGCATGTATGGAAATTTTTTTTTTTTTTTTTTGAGGAAACATTTAAGTGTGGTTAATGGAAAAAAAATATTTTGTGAGTCACTAAAATAAGCCCGTAAATGCATCTTGAACATATTTTAGAGAACTTGATCCTGTAGCCCAGTGTTTCCCAACCGGGGTGCCGTCTGTCGAGAGCACGGGTGCCGTGTAAAAAAAAATATTTTTTAATATTTTTAAATTGCTAAAATGTTCAAAAAAGCATCTATTATATAATATCCATTTCTGATGTCGCCAATAATTATAGATGCACTGAAATTTCGGCTGCTGAAAATTAGTTCACCGCTCAGGTTTCACTTTCACGTGGAATGACGCTCTGCATATTATCCCGCTCTATGCATGTGCATTTCGCTCAGTCGCTCCACTCGTATACCGTTCATGCTCATCGGAACAGCAAAGTCCACTCACAAATCGAGCTGACAGGAAATATCGATGTAGTACAGTATTGTTTCTGTCTGCAATAGCCGTACTGTAACATGGTGTGGTATATGGGAAACTCTGGTAATGCGGCCGTCTCATTCATTGATCTGCTAACCGCTATGTTATGCTCACGTGTTCTGATAATAATAGCTTTCTAGGACTAAACATTATTTGAATAATTGGTAAAAAAAAAAAAAAAAATTCAATATCTTAACCCTACTGTTAGACCTTCCTGAAAAACTAAAAAGCAATTTATTTAATTCGAAGACCTGTCGTTATTTTTTATTTGTGCTATCATTATTGATTTCTTTATTTGTTATTATTTTATTACTGACTGCATACTTGTCATTTTTTATTCAATTCAAAGTTTGAAATCAAGCTATCTCATGCTACTGCACCAAAATTACCACATTGTAAAATAAAAAAAAACACTGAGTGAGCAAACATTTGTGAGATAGCTAGTTATAATGGTAATTAAATAATGTTTACATATGTATAAAATTATATACATTAAAATCTGTCATATAAATTGGTCTCTTCATTAGAAATTAGCCTACTGATTGGCACCATTAATGGACAATTTTTTTTTAATAATATTAAAAATATCTGTATGACATTATATTCTGCAGTTCTTCCCTGTTGTACCGAATATCTATACTTTTCAAATTATCACATCGAAGTTAGAAATTCAAATATTGTGACAATTAATTTTGTAGGGTGCCACAAGTTTGTTAAAATTTCCAAAGGGTGCCGCAACTACAAAAAGGTTGGGAAACACTGCTGTAGCCTATAGTTTTTACTACAAAATGAGGTGAAAATCATCCTGCTCTATAAAGCAATATTCGTTCCCCAAAATGATTCATATAAAACAATATATTGTTTTAAGTATTGTAATAAGCTTTTTTGTGATGTCAGTAATGAAGCTTATTTCACCTCGATCATGTAGAATATCCATCCTGTGTAGATGAACTTACTGATGTTGGTACAATTTAAAAATGCAAACAAACAAATAAATAAATACAAGTTTGAGCAGATATTCGTCAACGCAGTACTTCACTGTAAACACTTGTCTAAACATTCTTAGGGTGCTTTCACACTTGGTTCGATTGCCTGGTCCGAACCAGAGTTCGATAGCTCCCCCTGCCCCCGCTGGACTGTGTTCATATTATTTTATTTGGGTCCGAACCTCGGTTCGGTTGAGTCATCAAGCCAGCAGCTTGATTACTCTGTTGCTTAGTAACGACGACGCAGGAGAAGGCGGCAAAATGCTTAGTTGCTTTCTTCATTTTTATATATTTATGTTTTTGAACCATTGGTTTTGTTTCCAAAGCTTCAGTACATAAACGCACTTACGTCTGTCTTACAAATGTACTACAAATGCTCTAAAGAATGCTAAAGGCAAACAGAAATGAGATGTACAGCTCTCTGCTTACAGCGTGTCACACTCGTCAGGAAAGTGAGTGAAACACACAAACATTTTTATCAAATAATATGTCATTAATAGCGGTTCACTTCCGTGATTTGGTACGATTGCGTTCACATCAGCAGCGAACCGTACCGGAGTTCACATGAACCGAACCCCAGACCACCCTTTTTAAGCAGACTTGGGTACGGTTCGCGGGTTCACAAGTTCACATCATCCAAACGAACCGAACTCTGACGTCGATCGAACCCGGGTGCGCACCAAAAGTGCTAGTGTAAAAGCACACTTAGACTGTGACATTCATCATGTTACAGTATAAACTTTCATATTACATTTGTAGTGCATGCTTATTCCTTAAAATGGGCCTCATTTACCAATTCAATGTAGAGACGAGCACAGATCCAAGGGCACAAATCAACTTACGACAGGGTTCTCTTCATGAAACATTCGTATCCTGCCAATTCCATCGTGCGAATGATCGTACGTTGATAAATGTGGTGGCTGAAAACAATCGTGTGAGTATCACGCCCCTAAAAACACCCCGGTTTAGAAGCCTTACCCCTAGAGTTTACAACATTGAGTCAATCACCTTTATTTATATATCGCTTTATACAAAACAGATTGTGTCAAAGCAGCTTTAGAGTGTCAGAAAAATAATTTGTCAATAATGCAAGAGGACAATAATGAAGAGTAATTTTTCAGTTAAAGTCAATTCATTGATTATTCAGTGATGCCATTATCCAGTTCAGCTCTCTTCCAATAGTGTCTGTGCAATCAGTCAATTGTCCCCAACTAAGCAAGCCAAAGGCAACAGTGGCAAGGAACCAAAACTCCATCGGTGACAGAAATGGAGAAAAAAACAGGCTCAGTCGGGGGGCCAGTTCTCTGGCCAGACGAAACCTGCAGTTTAATTCCATTGTGCAGAGGACTCATCTGGTTCCCGTGGTCTTGGCCCGATGGCCATCTAGTTGACGTGGTCTTCACAGTGGATCTGTTTCTGGGGCTCATCTAGTTGACATGGGGTGGTTCTTTCGGACATGAAAGTATAATGTTATTTTTTGTTTTGGTGTGAATTACTCACTAAGTGCTAAACTGCCAATAATGTAAGCCATGGGGAGACTGTAGACATCTGTGATTCATTGCATTGCATTAATAGAAAGCCAAATATAAAGATTTGTAATACAAAGTATTATAAATACATATGTGATGCAGCCATGCGCACTTACTAGACCGTCTCATTCTAGCGTTTAATGCAGAGGAGGACTCCAGCCTACAAGACTCTGAAGGACTGAACTAGGAAGGACGCAGCCTTCCGTTTGAGAAGCACCCATGGTCTCTGCTGACATTCAGGGCTGTAGAGGTCGTCTCTAGGTGCTGATCTACCATCTGGTCTGGATATGGACTGGATTTGGGTGGCTATGGTGACCTCGGAATAAGACTGAAAGAAAGTAATATTAGCATAGATGCTATTCTTATGATTTAGTGAGTACATTGGGTGTTAATGGGAAGTGTTCCCGGTTCCGGTTGACCTAATTCAGTGTTTCCCAACCACTGTGCCACAGCACACTAGTGTGCTGTGACAGGTTGGGTGTGCCTGGAAAATTATCAAAAACTTCCTTATCTCCATTTCCTTATTATTTTAAATCCGTGCTATTGGTCATTGTCTGTTTGTGGGATTTTACAAATATTTAACCAATGAAAAGCATTCAAAAGAGCTTGTGACTGAACCTCGTAATGCCACTGGATCCACAAATTGTCAGTCAAACCTCATAACTCCACACCGCTTCCATTCAGAATGAAGTGCCGCGACACGCAGTTTGAAGACAGACGTCTACTTTGCAATGCAAGGGTAAATAAAAAAAAACGAATGTTTGAACAAGTACAGTGTTTCCTTTACTCAAGAAATGCTGTCTATAAAGGCTAATGTTTTTGTGTGTTTAAAGAGCAGAGAAGAGTTAGCATTTGCTGTCTAGTTGTAGCCAATACACGTTTGTACATTTTAAATATCATAGCAGTTCATCTTTTATATTGTGATATTTTGGCCAAATGTATTAAACAACAAGAGAACCTGCGTGCTCATATAGCTACAATACACTGCAACTTGCAAACTGATGAAAACGTGACGCTATTAATTTACTGCCGCGGATTAGGCCGTTCAGGTATGGAGCTAATATTATGACAAAACAATTTGAATTTGAATGGTGTTAAATTTGAATTATTGACGAGTGTTATTTAACCAAACTGAATACTATATGGGATTTTAAATCGTTTTGAATTTGATTTTGATTTTAAATTTGAATTTTTTTTAACTTGAGTATTTAACATTTGAAATTTAACACAAATGCTTTTTTTAAGGCAGTTTTATAGACATGTATTTTCAAACAACAGATTTTTTTGTTCTGAATTCTTAGACTGCTGTTAATAAAGAATAACAATTTGGTCCCTCAGTAAATTCTCTTTGCCACCTTGAAGAATTCTCAGTTACTTAAAGTGTAGACGGCCGGGAAGTAAGAAAACACACAGTCAAATGTATCCTCAATACTTCAATTTATTCATAGAAATACAGATATTATATAGGCATATGTCGAGGGGAGTTTCATCCTCTTAACCAATGAGGATATGAATAACATACACATTAAACGGAAAGCTTCTCACTCTTCTTCCCACATATACAATGTGAGGAAAACAGATTGATGCCAAAAATGACACAATCAAATTGCAAACGAGAATAAATTCAATTTCTTTTACAGACAGGAAGAAAAATAAAAGTTCTTACCTGTCTTTTTGAGAAATTCCCGGAAGGACGAGCCCTCATTTGTCAATAAAGAATAACAATTTGGTCCCTTTGTAAATTCTCTTTGCCACCTTGAACTTTTCTCAGTCTCCTTAAAGTGTAAATACGGCCGGGAAGTAAGAAAACACACAGTCAAATGTATCCTCAATACTTCAATTTATTCATAGAAATACAGATATTATATAGGCATATGTCGAGGGGAGTTTCATCCTCTTAACCAATGAGGATATGAATAACATACACGTAGGATCTTTGGCCAAGAACATGTGTTTATATAAAATAGCCACATGTACAGAAAAACATGGACATATTAGGAATAGACTTTTGCGAAGAATGCTGAACTGTCTTCATGGTTTCATCACGAACTCCTTTACCCTTGTAGTCCTAACATTCATGTCCTTATTTGGGACATTTGAACCAAGAGAAGCTAATGTATACATTTAAGCATGCATACTTCGCATATAAGTAAGACATATTTAAAACATAATATCAAAAGAGAGAGATGGATACAGAAGGGGGAATTCAGAGAGAAAGCGTTGTATATATAAGAATGAGAGAGAGGGAGAAAAAGAAGGAGTAAGGCATGTCTGGAATCAACAGAAAGACAGAGAGTTTTTTCTAACAACTGCAAATATCCAGTTTTTAAAAATACAGCTTCAAGTTTTCAAGATGAAGAAGAAATTCGGAACATCAAATTCAGTTTTCTAAAATTCAAAACGCAGAAATTCAGATCGTACAGAAAGTAGGTCAGAGGTCATTCACAGGGAAGAGTAGATGATCTCCGAAAAGTGGAACAAAGCATTTTGGCCAATTAGAGCTGCAGTAGTTTTCTGGCGCGAGCGTGCGGCTCAGAAGGTCGCCATTCTTCTGCCTGATCATGAATCGCCCAGAGGTAAGTGATTTTTAAGCATTTATGGTTTATATTTAAATATTATGCTAGCGTTCCCAGCATGTGAAACATTTGTTTAAGCGGTCTGTGGTGTTTTAAAGTATATTTGGTGTAAAAGTGATTAGCGTGCCACCGTGTCTACACTAGACGCGACTGCGCCGCACCGCAACAGCTTCAAATGACAACGTAGCCGTTGTAAAGAGCTTGGACTATGCCAGAAATAGAACGGGGAATCCGTTTGCTGTTGGAAATTTTTTGCATTCAGTGTAGACACTATCACTGATTATAATCAACGGGTTCTACTGTTTTCTGTCGCGGCACTTCGCACCTCTCGCGTCCAGTCTAGACCAGGTGTAAGCGTCATAACTCCAGAGACGGATTAACGCACGGGCCTACTGGGCACGTACTCCGGGAACTAGGCCAGAGGGGGACCCAGCCGAAAAACCGCTCCTCCCGGAACGCGGTTTCAGCCGTGCCCCCTCAGATTTTTGAGCCAAGTGGATTTTGAATGCAGCTTCCCAAAGACAAAAAAAAAAGAAATAGCCAAATAATAGTTTTTATATTTAATATACGATCACACCAGTGTGATTAGAACATTCATTGCTGCACGTCTGCTAAATTCAAATCTGCGTTTGCTGGATGGCGCTGAGCCAGAGACAGACGCATTTTTACAGTTATGTGCATTATAACCAATCACACACGATTCTGTTGTGCTTATGAATGAAATTATCAATCAGAGGCGTTCAGATGAGTCTTTGCTGAAACGCTGGTGTTCTGCTCTGCGCGCACGCTCGCTACTCTCTGGCGAATTCTCTCATCATAAACAACAAAGTACAGATGTGCATACAATGTAAGAGATTAATTTCACAGTGTGAACAGCTTCAGTGATTATAATTCGAGTTTTTGAGAGTGCTTGAACTCTGGCTAGACTGAAGTTAATGATAATGTTCTTTGATAATGATTGATTCTTTGCTCTCTTTCTGTACAATGAAATAGTTAATTAGTTACTTACAATGTTTTGACTAATTCACGTTAAATACAAAGTCAGTCCTGTTAAAAACTATTTTATGATATGGTTAATTTGTGGTTACCATAGTTAAGTATATAGTTTTTGTTTTTAACTTGTAAAACCATGGTTAATTTTTAAGGGTATGTTAAGCTTAACTGTCAAAAACGTATGTAAATGAAGTTTAAGCGAACAGCACAAAAAGGCTAATGGTGTAAAAACGTGTAACACTTTTCTGTTTTATTTTTTTGTTGTGTGTGTGTGAGTAAATGTGCATATTTGTAATAACTTACAACAATGAGCTACCAAGTGTCAGCTTTGCAAAAGAAGTCCCTCATGAGCATTAACCATTTTGGTCTTGTCATTTATGCACTCCTTTTCCTAAGCTAACTCCTGTCTTTATTTTTACAGGTACAGATACTTCTAGAGCATATATGGGGGAGACTTCGGTCACGTTTGGAGCACGCCCTTTCACGGATGCCTGTGGATGTGGACTTCTTAGAATTTATCTGTGGTCAGGAGTTGGTTTTCCTGAGTGCTGTATCCCCTCAGGTCATCATTCCTGTGGACATATGGGAAGGCTTAACTGGTCTGCATCATGCTATTACTTTAGAGAGGCAAAGAAACGAGACACATGTTGTGACCGCACAATTTGAACAAGGAAATAGTGGACGACCAAAAGCAATCATTGGTCATGAGTATCTTGTCAATTTGCTTGAAATGAACTTACCAGTCAGGTGTATTGCAAGCCTATTGGGGGTATCTGAACGGACTGTACCTAGACGACTGGCAGAGTTCGACCTATCAGTGAGATCACTGTACAGCTCACTAACAGACGATGAGCTAGACACATTAGTGTCAAACATTAAGTCACGAATGCCAAATTCTGGATACAGGATGGTAAAGGGAGCTTTAAAAGCTAAAGGCCACAAGGTACAATATGAGCAAGTGAGGGCATCGCTGCATCGAGTAGATGCACTAGGAGTTTTATCCAGGATGACAGAGCTGGGTTGTGTTGTCCGGAGGACAACCCCAGGGCCCAGGGCCCAGATCTATGATGCACATAGACACCAATCACAAATTGATAAGGTAAGTTTATATCTTGTTGTTACTCAACATATTCATTTTAACAGTATTGTCTTAAGATGGAAACTTGTGTCTGATGTAGCGGTTCTCAAACTCTGGCCCTTGAGGTCTATTTTCCTGCAAAGTTAAGCTCCAACCCTAGTCAAACACATGTGAACAAGCTAATCAAGGTCTTCACTAGGATTACTAGAAAATAATAGGTAGGTGAGTCAATCAAGATTGGAGGTAAACTCTGCTATAGAGTGGATCTCGAGGGCCAGAATTGAGAACACTAATCTAATGCCTTTGGTTTCAGGTATAACATTGTCTTGTTTGGAGGGGTGGATGGCTTTTCACGAAAGGTGATTTTGTTTTTGTTGTACAGTATAACGCAACATTGGAATTGTTAATGTACCAGATAAATAGAACTAACAACGCTATTTCTAATTCTACAGATAATGTACCTGGGCCCTGCCACAAACAATTCAGCATTGACTGCGCTGACCTTCTTCCAAGAGTCTGTGGAAAGATATGGCTTCCCTCTCAGGTAAGTTGTGTTATGGAGTAATAAAGATAAAAGTACACACGTTTGTTTTCACCCAAAAATAAAAACTATCATTATTTACTCACACTCATGTCGTTTCAAACATGTAAGACCTTTGCTCATCTTCGGAACACAAATTAAAATATTGTTGATGAAATCTGAAAAGTCTCTTGACCCTTCATAGACAGCAAGGGTCCTACCACAGTCAAGGCACAAAAACATAGTAAGGACATCGTTAAAATAGTCCATGGACCATTTTAACAATGTCCTTACTACATTTCTGTGCCTTCGCCGTAGTAGTATCCTTGCTGTCTATGGAAGGTCAGAGAGCTCTCGGATTACATCCCAAAATTATCATAATTTGTGTTCCCAAAGGGATTGTGTTCCTTTAAAGGGATACTTCAGCCAAAAATGAAAATTGTCATAATTTACTCGCCCTCATGTCATTCCAAATCTTTTTAGTTCCTTAATGAATCCAGAAAAAAATGATCAGATTCCAAAAAAATATTAAGCAGCACAACCATTTCCAACACTGATAATAACAGAGTATCAAATCAGCATATTAGAATGATTTCTGAAGGATCATGTGACACTGAAGACTGGAGTAATGGCTGGAGAAAATTCAGCTTTGATCACAGAAATAAATTATATTTTAAAGTATATTAAAAAACATTATTTTAAATTGTAATGTTTCACAATATGAGAATTTTATAAAAAATATTTTTTTGTAGCCTCCACTTAATTTTTATTAATGTTCTTCACCAGGAACATTATATTATGCATTATGTTAAGTATTAAAACATTGTAATGACCATAAAGTTGGCCAAGACAGGGTCAGAGGAGACCATGGAGTCGAGAACATGGACATTGCACATTTAATGTTCACAGTTCGTGGGACAGGGAGAAGCAGTTTCATTTCAGGAAAAAGTGTCCACAATCAAAGGTATGTAAAGAAAGTATTGTGTAGCAGACATATCTTCTATGTAACCTTATGCTTTATTCTCCAAATGCTTGTTTGAACCAACTTATTGCTTAGGAATTATCTTGTGATGCTTTATGTTGTAGAATAGAACGACTGTGGAGAGATGTGTGGACTGCCGTGACCAGTGTGTGTACTATGTACTACACTATCTTGAGGAAGCCAACTACCTTCATACTGCAGACCAAACACGTCTCTTCTGTTGCCACTACACATTCCTACTAAGGCTACAAGATGATCTAAATCTTTTCCGATGGGTGGGATAATCACCCTTTGAGAACAAAACACAACATGTCTCCAAACCAGCTCTGGGAATTGGGTCAAATTTATTATCCAGTTGATGATCCCCAAGATGAAGAGGTATTATTGTTCATGCAAATTTACAGCCATGTTTAAATTTTTTTTTTTAGAAATATTACAGGGGTTGTGAGAATTAATGTTCCTTCACTGACATTTAAACACTTAATTAGCATTGTAGTACTCGTATAAATGTAGTATTTGGAACTATTACAGGAACTGAGATTGTATACCATTTATACAGAAATGTTGTTCTTTGTTTACCTAGGAACTGAACATTGCTGATATTGATTGGGAAAGCAGTGGATTGCCTCCTG
This sequence comes from Sinocyclocheilus grahami, assembly GCF_001515645.1. NCBI lineage: Eukaryota > Metazoa > Chordata > Actinopteri > Cypriniformes > Cyprinidae > Sinocyclocheilus > Sinocyclocheilus grahami. Next base: position 29,153 of record NW_015505629.1, read on the forward strand.
ATGAAAGTGTTGGTGTTAATGTTCCTACTGTAGAATGTCAACTTGCAGCACTGAAGGATACAGGGGATCCAAGATCACCATCACAATTCCACGGGATAGACATTTATACGGCTGCAATGCAGTTTTGCCAGTCACGACACATTAAGTAGACACATGAAGTGCTGGAACTGAATAAATTTATTTGATGAAAAATATATATATATTTTTTTTCCCCCCAAGAACTGTTTCATTAAGCTAAATTGCTCTGTTGAAAACTATTGCATAGTGGTTTACTAAAACTGACCAACAAGTTCAAACAACACAGGACAAACTGTGGTACTGTAACTTAATTTATACATGGTGTCTGTATTACTGTATTCAATTTCACATAACTATGAAAGCCCAAAACCAATCTCAGACGTGCCAGTGCACTTAAGGAGCTCGTCCTTAAAATGGCTGAAATCCATGTAATGACTTGGTAATCGTAGCATGTTGAAGCAAGTGGAGGACTTTGGCATGTCAGCAGTAACAACTTCCACTACCATCTTTCTGTCTGGCACTTCCCACCCCAGCCAAAATTTCACCAAGTCTTTAAGGTCAGAGCTGGATGCTAGATAAAGCGGGGAAAAAAACATTTACATTTCAATCATGGGCAGGTCAAAGAAGAAGAAAAAATAAAAAGTTTCCTATTTGAGAAATAGAGTAGTGGAAGTATGATGGCAAAACACCACCCTCTGGTTCCCACAAGACTTTCCTATGGGCTTTTAAGATGAGTTTCTTCAATTTATGAGTAAAATAAATTCTGTATTAAACATAACTCGACAATCCTTTGATGTTTTGTTCTGCAGCGTAAACACACATCCCAGACATTAAAAGCATATATTTTCAAAAATTAACAAATGCTTCACAACTCATGATTTGTGGGTGAGTGTGTGCAGTTTACATTGTAGAAAATAATATCAAAGTATTGTCAAGTTACATTTATCACAGGCTTTATTTTTACTCATAATTGATAAAACACCATGGGAAAATCTTGGAGGAACCAGTGGTGAAATCATTTTTCAGTTTCTGATGTCATCCCTACCACCACTCCATGATTTAGTCCAGGTCATCAAACATGCCCAGTGTTGTAAAATCCAGCAAACTGTATCAAGTACATTTCATACAGACCTAATAAAAAAAATGTAAAGATTTATACCTGTCTCAATGAAGTGACGCAAATACCCTGAGATGCGACATCTATCTTCTAGTGAACAATCGTGGTCGTTGTCATCATCATCATCATCCACACTGCTATCAGAGGGCCAGCAGATACAGGGAAGCAGCATCTGGAAACAATTATACATTTCTATTGCAACAGTACTATATGCACATCACTTTATAACCAAATTAAACTTACCAAAGGGGTGAGTGAATTTTCACATTCCCTCTGAAAGACATCCACATCTTTCCTTTCAGTCAGCAGTGGCCACGCTCTGGTTTCTTTGAGTCCTTTACGTATTTGTTTCACCTGCCGTAATCTCCTTCCAATGACCTATTGTATTGCATATATTAGATTATTAGGTTACATGAATACAATTAATATTATAGTACACCAATGCTTAAGTTTGAAGGTTAATTAAACAAAAGAAAAA
>NW_015505629.1:31353-37531 GCF_001515645.1 Sinocyclocheilus grahami
AGCAGATACAGGGAAGCAGCATCTGGAAACAATTATACATTTCTGTTGCAACAGTACTATATGCACATCACTTTAAAACCAAATTAAACTTACCAAAGGGGTGAGTGAATTTTCACATTCCCTCTGAAAGACATCCACATCTTTCCTTTCAGTCAGCAGTGGCCACGCTCTGGTTTCTTTGAGTCCTTTACGTATTTGTTTCACCTGCCGTAATCTCCTTCCAATGACCTATTGTATTGCATATATTAGATTATTAGGTTACATGAATACAATTAATATTATAGTACACCAATGCTTAAGTTTGAAGGTTAATTAAACAAAAGAAAAAAAACAACAACAACACTACCGCATATGATAAAAGGCGCTCAAAAAGCCACTTCCGGTTTTCTTTGGTTGGGCCAGGAAGATCCCACGCAAGACTCAGGTCAAGGACAGCTTGATATTCACTGCTAGTGAGTTCAGCCTCTCTATCAAGCTCCATGTAGAACAGTATAAATGAAAGTAAAAAAAAAAAACAAGAATGCAATTATGAATGGTTTAAATTACGGCTAAATTATGCTACTGTATGTATGTATAATGTAAATACCAGTTTTATCACTCTACAAGAAATTGTGATGATGATGGAACAAGATGACCTGGTTCACCGTCAAAGAGACAGGTTCTTGCAGTATTTCCTGTTTTAAAGTAATGGGCTAAAAGTTATATTTTGGATTCAAAGATTAAACAAAATACTATAGTCAATGTTCCATAATAAAATAGCTGACATACCCATGTTAAAATTAAATCCATGCTGAAGCCTCTATATAACAGTAGACAAGAAATGTCTGGTTACTCCCTCACCAATGGCAGCATCCCCTGAATGTAACAGCAATTCACAGCAACAGTCCAAAAAAAAAAAAAGAGAGAGAGAGAGAGACATGGCCATTAAAACCTAACTAGGAATGCCACTAAATAAACGTATTTACTTGTTTAACCTTGGAGTCTGCACTTCACAGGGCTTGCTCATTCTATGCCGTTTTGTTTGTAGAATGCAACAAGTTCTTTGTCTTGATCTTCCTTGTCCATCCTCAAATCCATGGTCATCAAGAGGGGCTTTCTCATCTCATGTTGGCAAATTATTTCCTTTGTGTATAAGGATGCTGCTTTATTTTTATCTGGTTCAGTTTTCCAATCTGCAACAAAAAAAAACACAAAAGCAACATGTCAACAGTTCAGCTAAAGCTAATTGTGTATTCTATTTCAGTTTTACATCTCAGAAATGTATTATGCTTATCAGTTCCAAAAAAAAGAAAAAAAGAAATGCATACCATAACTCATGCTTGTGGCTTCAGCTGCATTTGAATGATCACCGGTATGCGTCACAGGCACGGAAAATCCAGATGTAGATGGTTCCTCCATAGACGCATTGAATTCCAGAGGTGGCGTGCTTACAATATAATACACAAACTTCATTACCACACTTGTGTGCAATGAAGGAACAAAAGTCCTTTATAAATGGATGACCTCAAAATGTCTAAATGAATTGAACATTCATAATTTGAACAAAACACAATATTCAATTCACAATTGTATAGTGAAGAAAACCTGCGGCAATCCTAACAGCACACACAATGAAAGTACAAAAAACAAAACAAAAATAAAAATCACTGAATTGACTGGAAATATGTTGTGCGCTTTCAAAAAAAATATTATTTTCCTCACCTGTCACCTGTGCAAAAACTTGCGTGAATCTCTATCACATCAAGAGGCATTTCATTTTGACAGATGGGGCAAGTTGCCTAGAGGAAACAAAAACAATATAACTTTTCTTTCATGTTGTTTCAACCATGTATGAGTTTATTTACCATGGATGGGACAACAAGATATTCTGAAGACTGATCATTAGATGTGAAAAAAAAAATCTTCCAATTATTTTGTGTATTCTTTTTTGTGTTTTAAAGATATACAGGTTATGAATGACACATGAAAGACTAAAAGACAGAATTTTCCCTTTAACCTGCATATGCAAGAAACAAAAACAGAGAAATACAATGTGTTATCAGAATTATTTAGATAATTTGCCGTTTTCAAAAGCAGCACTAAAAAACTGTTTTAAAAAAATATTTATCATACCTTATTAAACTTCCAAATTATGTATTTAAATTAAATTAACTATTTTAATATATCTTACTTGATTGGTCTGTTCAGCTTCATCAGTTGTCACACATGACTTTATGTGTGCAGTCAGGATGACTAATGGATAAGTGATTCCACATTTCTGGCATTTCTCTTTTGGCATGTCATTAAAGCTTTCAGATTCAGGTGGCAGAGCAGTGGTTTCAAGTTCCATTTGAAGAGGAGCTATGTAAAGCACTCCTTTAAAACCTTGTGTTGCTGCCTTCAAATGCTTGGCACTGTACCCACTCTCATCGGGTGGAATAAGGTTGAGCTTCCGGGAGCCCCATCCTCCTTAAATTAAAAAAAAATAATAATAATTAATTAATTAAAAAATTACACAAAATACTAAAAAACACAACGCGGTATTGGATTTTATTAGATCATTCCTTGTATTTTGTTATGCCAGGATTCATGTTTTAAGCTTTGCACAAGGGTATTTACTTACACAAAATATGGAATGTTATTAGTGATTATGTGAAAATTCAGAAATGTATTTGATGTGAATGAATTTTTTTCATTGCAATATATCACTATGTTCCTGATGATTACCTGAAGATTTATAGACAAGCCAACCCCCCTTTACTTCCTGAAATTTTGGGAACAGATCCTTCAGTTGGGCACATACCTTACAATGTAAATAACACTGAGTAAAAATTAAATGCCCAACAGTTACAAGTGCAACACTGGTACAAACAGCTTATAGTGTTTCATTACAGTAATGTGCTAAAGAGCACCTCAGCACCCATGTTCCAGCTATACAGAGTTACTAATGAATTAAGCTCTGTTACATTAGCAAAAGAGAATTTTAAAAGATGCAAGAGAAACATCATGCATACTTACGTCATCATAAGTTGCATTTAGTGATGCACGATCATGATTTTTCATGGCCGATTCCGATACCGATTTTTTTACAAGCAAACTGGCCGATTCCGATTTTTTTTATTTTTATCAAGCAACAAACAAGAAAGAATAAAATTACACACAAACAAGATGTTTATTTGATAGTTAACAGGCTAAACTGTGTTTTGGCTATTGAAAACAATAACTGTAACCATCTGAAATTAACAGCAGTAACTGTGCAGTAAGTAGGCTACATTCAATACAAACATCAATACAAACATAGGTAGGCCTACTGACAAAAGCATTTAGTTTTTGTTTTTAAATTGGGTTGAAACTATAAACTGGCCTTAAATGAAAACATTAACTGTAACCATGTAATTTTGGCAACAACTGCATAGTTCCACAATCCAAACAACACAATCAAAACACATTCAACACCTAACAAAGATGTTACTTAATCAGCATTCAGCATTTGTTTTCGTTTTTAAATTTGGTGTAAAGAAAAAAATATCTTTACCAGTGAAACTAAATAAAACCAAAGTAGGCTATATAAATAAATTATTCCAAAACGTTAAATCAAATAATGTTTAGTGCAACGAGTAAAACAAAGATGCTACGGCAGGTCGCGCAACTTCAGCGAGTGCAGGAAAGCGGCTCTTATTTGTGCGCCAGTACACCAAAGGCTGTTCGCTTCTTGGTATCTGTGCCTCAGACAGGTAGCTTTGCATTTCCAGTGCTGTACGGCTGCCCGTATCCTTAATCACTTCAGATTTTTCTTCCAATATCTCATCGTGCATCGCCAACAGTGAGCTTGCTCTGCGTGGTATTTTTTCTGCTGGCGCCTTTGTGCACTCTTCATTCCCTTCAGCGTATCTCGTCTCTTCCCTCAGTTCTCCTGTTTCTGGTTGTAACACCTTTTGAAGCATTTCTCGTACTGTATGTTTGACTGTGTTGGAGAAATATAGATCCTTGTACCTTTTTATTAAACAAACAAAAAATGACAGATTATAGCCTGTTATTATGTAGAGCCTTATTATTATTATTATTATTATATTGTTGTCTTTACCTCGGATCGAGGATCGTAGCCAGATAGTACAAGGGCTCCAGTTCAACATCGCTGAATCTTTTCTCAACCGCTTCTAAAAGAGTGGATTTGAGAGTTTTAACGCCATGATCCGTTTCAGCACTTTTTTTAGGAGACGTTTCAGTGCAAGCGAATGTTTGAAATGGCCAACTATTTTTCTTCCGGTCGCTACTATGTCAGTTACACTGCGCTGTGAGAGCAACCCTTCATTTACGGCCAGCTGAAGAGTGTGGGCCATACAAGGCAGATTAGGTAGGTGAGCATCCTGCAGTGCTTTACACATGTTTGCGGCATTATCACGCACAATTACATGCACTTTGCTTTTGGAAATGTTCCAGGTTTTAAGCATTTCGTCAAAAGCCATCAAAAGCGCAGATGCTGTATGTGAACCTGAGAATTCTTGTGCATGTAAGAGAACTTTTTGTAGTTCTGTAGTTTAGTTCGAAATCAGCATCAATATACTGGGCCGTCAGACTCAGCATAGATATTGGGCTCACATCAGCGCTCCATATATCAGTGGTAAAACTAATGTATCTGACCTCAGCATTAAGTAGACTGTGAACATGAGCTGACTTTGCAGCATTGTAGATTTCGGGTAGAGCCACATCCGAAAAATATCGTCTGCTGGGCAGCGTGTATCGCGGATCCATGTGCGCCATTAGACTGCGGAAACCTTGGTCTTCTACAACGGAAAACGGCTGGTCATCCAGTACAATAAATTCCATTACTTTCTTTGTAATGGCTTGCGCTTTTGAACCATCTCGGCTGTAACTCTGGTTTTGTAGAATGACGGATTTCACCGATGGTTGAGTGAGGGATGAAGGTCTTGCCTGTTTGCATTATCAACAGACTTTTGATACTCATCGTGTTCTTTCGGGTGATGAACTTTTAAATGTCTGATCAAGTTTGTTGTGCCGAATGTCTTCGCTGTTGTTCCTCCGCGATTAACTTGAACTTTGCAGACATTGCAGATTGCAATCTTCACGTCCTGCGCACAGATTTCAAAATTCTTCCACACAAATGACATGTTCGCTAAATGATTAGGCCTACAAATGTAGTCTGTGCACGCGGGCGCACTTCCGGAAAAATTGGACGAAAAAAATACAAAAAACTGTTCCGATTTATGGCCGGTCAACCGGTGCATCCCTAGTTGCATTTTCATCCATTTGCATTTTCTTTCGCCCCAACCCAGCTTGCATATGTACCAGTTGCTCACTCTCCATAGGTGTTTGCTCATATTGGTGAGGAAGCAGATAAAAGTTAACAGGCAATATTTTAGCGGGTTTGCTAGGGGGCACTGACTGCATTCGCCTTTTACCCCGTCCTTTGCTGAAAAACCCAGGAAATGATCTGTTGGCAAAAAATTTCAATTACAAACCAAAATAATTACCATCAAATAATGTAATGTTTCTTTATGTCAATATTAAATAAAAATAATGTAGTTGCAAAACCTGGTCATCTCAGTTTGGATGGTGGCCCTCTGCCTATGGAGGCTGAATCATTAAATTAATTTAATGAAAGTAATTTAATAAAACTATGTATGCACAAATACATATACATAACAGGGAATTCCTTTACCACACTATCCTTACTAACTATCCTTACCACAATAATAAATAAAAATACACAAAAAACCTGGAATTATCCTGACTGGGACCAGCTGCACTGCCTGAAGTCAGCAAAGACAACAAGTGCCTGGCTGACCTGACAACTTCACTGTCCTGTAAAAACAGTTTAAGCTGATTTTTTTTGTATCTTATAAACATTCATTATTGGTCTAATGGTCCGCTGTTTATAATGCTTTTTGCTAGATATCAGTTCAGGGTGCAGGGTAATGGTACTGAACATGAGAGTACAATAATTAGTAATTAAATGACTTACAATTTGAGATGCACTGATTGCAATTGTTTTGGCTGATTCCAATTTCCGTTTTTTTTTTGTACCTGCTGATACTGATTTTTGTCTTTTTGTCAAAACTACAGTTGACATCATATACAAACAATCTATAGTTTTTTTTTTTTCAATGCAACATTTTTTATTCTTATATTCTTATTGCATCATCTTTCACATTAAATTCTTACATTGTGTCAATTAATT
>NW_015505629.1:39312-49683 GCF_001515645.1 Sinocyclocheilus grahami
CCAATATCTCATCGTGCATCGCCAACAGTGAGCTTGCTCTGCGTGGTATTTTTTCTGCTGGCGCCTTTGTGCACTCTTCATTCCCTTCAGCGTATCTCGTCTCTTCCCTCAGTTCTCCTGTTTCTGGTTGTAACACCTTTTGAAGCATTTCTCGTACTGTATGTTTGACTGTGTTGGAGAAATATAGATCCTTGTACCTTTTTATTAAACAAACAAAAAATGACAGATTATAGCCTGTTATTATGTAGAGCCTTATTATTATTATTATTATTATATTGTTGTCTTTACCTCGGATCGAGGATCGTAGCCAGATAGTACAAGGGCTCCAGTTCAACATCGCTGAATCTTTTCTCAACCGCTTCTAAAAGAGTGGATTTGAGAGTTTTAACGCCATGATCCGTTTCAGCACTTTTTTTAGGAGACGTTTCAGTGCAAGCGAATGTTTGAAATGGCCAACTATTTTTCTTCCGGTCGCTACTATGTCAGTTACACTGCGCTGTGAGCAACCCTTAATTTATGGCCAGCTGAAGAGTGTGGGCCATACAAGGCAGATTAGGTAGGTGAGCATCCTGCAGTGCTTTACACATGTTTGCGGCATTATCACGCACAATTACATGCACTTTGCTTTTGGAAATGTTCCAGGTTTTAAGCATTTCGTCAAAAGCCATCAAAAGCGCAGATGCTGTATGTGAACCTGAGAATTCTTGTGCATGTAAGAGAACTTTTTGTAGTTCTGTAGTTTAGTTCGAAATCAGCATCAATATACTGGGCCGTCAGACTCAGCATAGATATTGGGCTCACATCAGCGCTCCATATATCAGTGGTAAAACTAATGTATCTGACCTCAGCATTAAGTAGACTGTGAACATGAGCTGACTTTGCAGCATTGTAGATTTCGGGTAGAGCCACATCCGAAAAGTATCGTCTCCTGGGCAGCATGTTTTGCGGATCCATGTGCGCCATTAGACGGCGTAAACCTTGGTCTTCTACAACGGAAAACGGCTGGTCATCCAGTACAATAAATTCCATTACTTTCTTTGTAATGGCTTGAGCTTTTGAACTATCTCGGCTGTAACTCTGGTTTTGTAGAATGACGGATTTCACCGATGGTTGAGTGAGGGATGAAGGTCTTGCCTGTTTGCATTATCAACAGACTTTTGATACTCATCGTGTTCTTTCGGGTGATGAACTTTTAAATGTCTGATCAAGTTTGTTGTGCCGAATGTCTTCGCTGTTGTTCCTCCGCGATTAACTTGAACTTTGCAGACATTGCAGATTGCAATCTTCACGTCCTGCGCACAGATTTCAAAATTCTTCCACACAAATGACATGTTCGCTAAATGATTAGGCCTACAAATGTAGTCTGTGCACGCGGGCGCACTTCCGGAAAAATTGGACGAAAAAAATACAAAAAACTGTTCCGATTTATGGCCGGTCAACCGGTGCATCCCTAGTTGCATTTTCATCCATTTGCATTTTCTTTCGCCCCAACCCAGCTTGCATATGTACCAGTTGCTCACTCTCCATAGGTGTTTGCTCATATTGGTGAGGAAGCAGATAAAAGTTAACAGGCAATATTTTAGCAGGTTTGCTAGGGGGCACTGACTGCATTCGCCTTTTACCCCGTCCTTTGCTGAAAAACCCAGGAAATGATCTGTTGGCAAAAAATTTCAATTACAAACCAAAATAATTACCATCAAATAATGTAATGTTTCTTTATGTCAATATTAAATAAAAATAATGTAGTTGCAAAACCTGGTCATCTCAGTTTGGATGGTGGCCCTCTGCCTATGGAGGCTGAATCATTAAATTAATTTAATGAAAGTAATTTAATAAAACTATGTATGCACAAATACATATACATAACAGGGAATTCCTTTACCACACTATCCTTACTAACTATCCTTACCACAATAATAAATAAAAATACACAAAAAACATGGAATTATCCTGACTGGGACCAGCAGCACTGCCTGAAGTCAGCAAAGACAACAAGTGCCTGGCTGACCTGACAACTTCACTGTCCTGTAAAAACAGTTTAAGCAGATTTCTTTTTTGTATCTTATGTCATCTTATAAACATTCATTATTGGTCTAATGGTCCGCTGTTTATAATGCTTTTTGCTAGATATCAGTTCAGGGTGCAGGGTAATGGTACTGAACATGAGAGTACAATAATTAGTAATTAAATGACTTACAATTTGAGATGCACTGATTGCAATTGTTTTGGCTGATTCCAATTTCCGTTTTTTTTTTGTACCTGCTGATACTGATTTTTGTCAATTTCTAAGAACTACAGTTGACATCATATACAAACAATCTATAGTTTTTTTTTTTTCAATGCAACATTTTTTATTCTTATTAAATGGATGCATCATCTTTCACATTCAATTCTTAAATTGTGTCAATTAATTCAGTTAGAATAATAAGAAAATGTGGAGTTGTTCAAATTAAATTAGTATCAACAAACTCCATCTTTACACTGCAGAGGAAACAGAAGCTGCATCTGAAGTGGCATTAGATGTATCAAAGTCCCTCTAAGAGATATTCTATAGTCTTTGGATGTATTTACACAGACTGTTTCATGAAGCTGAGGTGTCAAAGTGATTTATTACACCACAAAATTGCAGATACACGAATAATTTTATAACATTAATGTTTTAAATGGGAAAATGCAAGATACTTTTAAATGTGAAAACCAAACCACAAGTAGGTGGCGGCAAATGACTGTTTAAACAAGTGAGCCATTTAGTCATTCAATTGATTCGTTCAAACGGCTGATTTATTCGGAAACGAGGCGAGTGACTGTCTTTATGAATGGGTTCATTAAATGAGCAAATGATTCAGTAACCCATTAATAAAAACAGTCACTTGCCTCGTTGCAGTAGTGTTGATATTCGGGGAAACGTCCTAAAATTTCGCTTACCTAAATCATATATTATCAATATATTTTTTCTACCGCAGTATGCATCTATAATTTTCTGTGAGTGCTGTTGCACTCAATTCTTTTGATTTCTGCACGAGTCTCTTTCACATACTCAGGCTATGCAAGCCTCATCTGGATTCCCCGTTCTATTTCTGGCATAGTCCAAGCTCTTTACAACGGCTACGTTGTCATTTGAAGCTGTTGCGGTGCGGCGCAGTCGCGTCTAGTGTAGACACGGTGGCATGCTAATCACTTTTACACCAAATATACTTTAAAACACCACAGACCGCTTAAACAAATGTTTCACATGCTGGGAACGCTAGCATAATATTTAAATATAAACCATAAATGCTTAAAAATCACTTACCTCTGGGCGATTCATGATCAGGCAGAAGAATGGCGACCTTCTGAGCCGCACGCTCGCGCCAGAAAACTACTGCAGCTCTAATTGGCCAAAATGCTTTGTTCCACTTTTCGGAGATCATCTACTCTTCCCTGTGAATGACCTCTGACCTACTTTCTGTACGATCTGAATTTCTGCGTTTTGAATTTTAGAAAATTTAATTTGATGTTCCGAATTTCTTCTTCATCTTGAAAACTTGAAGCTGTATTTTTAAAAACTGGATATTTGCAGTCTAAGAATTAAGAACAAAAAATCTGTTGTTTGAAAAGACATGTCTATAAAACTCTGCCTTAAAAAATAATTTGTGTTAAATTTCAAATGTTAAATATTCAAGTAAAAAAAAAAAACTCAAATTTAAAATCAAAATCAAATTCAAAACGATTTTAAATCCCACATAATATTCAGTTTTGTTAAATAACACTTGTCAATAATTTAAATTTAACACAATTCAAATTCAAATTTTTTTGTCATAATATTAGCTCCATAGGTTCTGATGATGGACAAAACACTCCAAACCTTGTCACTCCACTTGAGTATGATTTTCAGAAATTAAGTGCAAGTGTCTGATCATATATAAAGCCAAAATACCAACTATGGAATGCCAAAGCTGACTTGATTATAAATAAATAAATAAAGAAAGAAAGAAATGTACAAAGAAATGTAAAAAAGCTAATATAAATAAATATACAAAGAAAAGTAAAAAAAAAAAAGCACAAATAAATAATTATTTATCATTTTATTTCCTTATGTAATTTTCCACATTTATTTTTTTTTCTTTTATTTATTTTCACATTTATGTATTTATTTGCGTATTTTTTCTTCATTTAATTCCACATTTATTTATTTTCACATTTCTTTGTCCGTAGGGTAATGAGGAGGGCGTAAATTATTTCAATTTCACTTGGGGGTTTGTTTCGGCTGGGCAGCATCAAGTGCATTTGCTGAAGCTCGCGAAAGCCTGCAATCGCTTTCTTACGCGCGCTTGTTTTTTAGGTTTCACTTTCAATGCATACAGCGCATGTTTCAAAGATTCAGGATAGAAGGAGGCATCAGTTACTGTTGAAGATTTGTCGCCTCGCGCCACTTCCGTGATGGGTTCTCTTGGTGTAGACACGGCTATAGATACGGATTAATCGGCTGATTAATCACACCTCTTAGGCTGGAAATATCCAGATTTTTTTCCCGTTACATTTCCCGAGTTATAGGTTAGAACGAAATAAAACATTACTTAACATGTTATGTCACATAACCCCCAGGACTTTTTTATTTTGGTATGATGTTGTGACGTCTTATGTCCGCGCCGCGCTCCTGCGTCTGTTGATTCTGCTGAAGAAAGGTTTGTGTTTTTAAACATTTACAGTATTTGAATCAATACAAACCGTTCAGTCTGTTTTATAGTTTTACAAGCGATGTAAAGTTAATTCATTAATATTATTGTAACATTGTAATGCTGTATCTAACGTTAATGCACTTTATTTTGTGCGAGTAAAGCGCATCCACACACGAGGAACAGAATTGTCAATCAGTTGATCATAAACACGAATTCATTTAGTGATGGAGCAACAGAAACTCAGAGTCAATTAAATCAGTTGCTTCCCAAAACTATTCTCTGTTTCGAATCGCTCGATTCCCCGCACACTGACGACACATAACTTACTGGACAAAACCAAAGGACTTACAAGTCACTGACAAGAAGTGAAAGCCAACGATCGCGTTCCACTTCAGCAGCAGCCCTGCGCTTCCGCCATTATTCTGGAGTGAAAGCGACTCGGCAGTGCGCTAGCTTCTAGCTGTCGCTATGGCAAATATCAGCTGCTTTGTTAAAAAAAAAAACCCCCCGTAGCATTAGAATAGAGAGTGCTAGAGTTAGAGGGTCAAATGAAGATGAAAGAGATGTGTTTTCAGCCGTTTCTTGAAAATATTAAGGACTCAGCTGCTTGGATTGAGTTGGGCAGGTCATTCCACCAGGAGGGAACAGTTAATGTAGAAGTCCATGAAAGTTTTATCATAGGTAGAATACAAAATGTTTCAATACAAGCATTTCAGTCAAATGTAATTTATGCAATATTTCAAACCTTTAACCCACTTAAGAAAATCAACCCATGGCAACAGTTTAAAAGTATTAGCTGGGCCAGTGTGTGCTGTGATTGGCAGCACTCGGCGTCTGGTCGGGAAATGTCACGCCCCTTACCACAGCCGCCTGCGAGCTTCAGTGTAAATATTATATCAAAATTAAATCAATTTGAGCGCGATTTAAACCCGGATGATTGTAACCACTCTTAAGTTCGTCTGCCTTGTGAAAGCTAGCGTGTCTCCGACATAGTGATAACACTCGTTGCCTTCTCTAGTGCAGCTCAACCAGGTCTTGTCCCATTCGTCGATATTTGTGATATCACAAATCCCGGAAAATATGTGTTGTAGTCCAAACGAGTCATTCATTGTAGTTTTTGAAAAGTGATTTCTGTTAAATAAAATATCTCCTTTTGAAGTGGACTTTGAGCTTTGTAACTTTGCAGATATTTTTTATGCTCAAAAAGCAACATTACAGACTAACTAAAGTTGAAAAAGTGAAAAATCATAATAGGACCCCTTTAATTTTAGAAGACACTGACTTATCAGCTGGGGCCATATGGATAACCATAATGTTCACTTTGTGTAGTTTTTGAAGCGTCATCTTTGAACATCACGTACACTTGCATTATATTCGGAGAGATGGATATTTGTTTTCTAAAACTCTTTGTTTGTGTTCATCGGTCAAACACACATGGAACAGCATGAGGGTCCCAACCAGACCGCAAGACATGCTGACAACGGTGGCAACATTTTACCGGCTCTACAGTGTAAAGGTAGCAGCATGTCAAAACAATGGAGCATTACACACCACAACTGCTCAGGAGTGTTTATGGTAGGGGTGGGCGATATGGCAAAAATATCATATCATTACAATTATTATTATTATTTTTTAAGGAAAATCACGTTTTTATCACAATTCTTTTTTGTGTTGGTTTTACTCATTTGCAAGTTGTCTGAGCAGTACAGCCAAACTTATTTTCCTATTTTAAAAAAACAAAGCCTATAAACATATAGAATGCTGCATCAAACAAATTCGTAAGGGAAAAAATGTAAATAAGAAATCACCTCCATAGTGGATTTCAAGTGATCATGAGCTTAAGATGTTCCAAATTCAGCCAACTGACCTGTCGGTAAGCCCCTCCCCTCGAACGCAGATGAGCCAATAGCAGTCGAGCATCAGTTGCGCGGGGAGCGGAACTCGGACATCTTTAGGTTTTCAGCGCCATAGAGAAACATTGGAAGATCCGAAGCTTGCATAGTTTTTATGGGGTTTATGCTTCAAAAATGGAAAAACGATGTGCCTGGGGTACTTGTAACAGTGATTCCAGGTATCCTGAGAGGATGGGCAATGTCATTTATTATATTCCATTTCCTAAATCCAAACAAAACAGAGCAAAATGTCCCAAAGCATTCAACCCCAGTCCCATTGAAGACAAAAACGTTCTTTTCCTGGTTGTCATACTCTCATTAAGTTACAATTTTCATCTGCTCAAGCAGAACGTTAATGTCATCTTGTGCTTTAGCAAGGTATCTCTGGCTAAAACTAGCTAACGTTAAAGTTAGTGAATCCATACAAACCTAAATAGCGGACAGTTCTTGCGTCTTGTACAGTGTAACAAAGGTCTACATTTCACTGTCTCTTCATATTAAACTGGTTAAATGTAAATTAATTTAATCATACCCTGCGATACATGAACAGTGTTGATCTGGGATGTTGTTATCTGCGATCGTGACGAACGTAACATGAGGCTTCTCCTGCTTGCATTGTGATCTGTAAACCCTCGCTTCCAAATTAATACCCACAATATTTATTTTAAAATCTTTTATATATCCCTCCATGACATATTTAAGTCCCACTTGAATGGTGGTCCGTCTGTGTCCAAAATTTATCAAAAAGATATAGGGACAAGGTTTTCACACTGACAGCTGTCATTGTAAGACAGTTAGCAACTCCGTTTGTTTGTCCGAGTTCGCAACAGTAACTAAGGGGGGCGGGGCTTACCGATAGGCCAATTGCAAATGTTCCGCCAGTAGAGGGCACTCATGCAATGTAATCAATGACGTATATCCGAGTAAACGAGACTGAGGGAAGGGCCTGAAAAATGATGGATGAATGCAGCCCTGCACGCATCTAATACACAGGCAACTTTCACTTTAGACATAACCAACTGTGTTTATAAAAACCTTGTTTGTTTTGACAGTATTAGAACAATCAGGTGTAAGAGATAACTCAGTCCAGTAATCAGGCGTTGTTTGACAGGCACGTAAATTAAATTTTTAACTAGTGTTTACTCTTAGCGTGACATTATGGGGCTGGCTGAATCAAGGAAAACTTGTGACCTGTGTTTACCTATTATGAAAATGAACCATGATTTTATTATAGTAAAACGTATTTTGCGTTTTATGGTTCATGTTAAAGTACATTTCATGGAGTCTCAGACAACTATTTGTGGCTTCTGTGGTTTAATTACAAACACTATCGTTAAACTATATTTACTATAGTAAAAACATAGTACATTTTCTGCAGAGACTAGCTTTTGTCTCATTTGATTGGGTAACACTTTATTTTGATAGTCCACTTTAAGCATTGTACTAACAGTAAGTGACTTTGCAACTACATGTCAACAAGCAGTCATTAGAATATTAGTAGACTGTCTGCTTAATATCTTCTAACACTTTATTTTGATGGGTCCACAGCATACAACATACTATGAGAAACTTTGCAAGTATATGTCAACTTATTCTACTAACCCTAAACTTAACCTAACAGTCTACTCTGAGAGTTAGTAGACACGTAGTTGCAAATTAATGAGAATTGGTTGACATGTAGTTGCAAAGTAGTAGAATGTCTAGTGGACTATCAAAATAAAGTGTAACCTTTGATTGCTTTAAAAACGTAATGTTATTTCGATGTTGTTTTCACCAGAATTTTCTCTTAAAAATACTTTGGAAATTGACTTAATTTCTTATTTGATTGTAGTGAATGACCCACAATCTCTGTCGTTTTAGAATGACTCACAATTATTAGATTGATGGCTTTTAAACATTTTTTTTAATGGGTTTATAAAATATAGTTGGACCCCTTCACGTGTGATATAGTTACATTCTAAATGTAGTATTGGATGCATGCTAATATGTAAGGCAATGAACCGCTGGATCACAACTTACTGTAGTAGGCTGTGGGGCGTCCTTATATGCAACAACAGTGTTTTGCTGCGTTAATGGGTTTTGTTACTTTCCAGTGTGTAATTTTTCTGATTGTATGATCAAACCATGGATTGGATTGATTTTAATAATTTATAATGTACTTCAATTGTTTACCAAACGCTAGTAATATACAAGTATTGGATCGAGACTCAGTATCGGCAAATACTCAATATTCAATGACTCAGATCGGATCGGGGGCACAAAAATCCTGATTGGGACATCCCTAATAGGAAGTGCTCGTAATGCAAAGTTTCATACTTTGTTCTCAAGCTAGAGAGGGAGGGATTAAGGAAAGGGAAAGCAAAGTTTTTTTGTTTTTTTTTTAATTAGGATACATTCACATTTTGACAGAAGAGATGAGTTTTCAGTAGTCGTTTGAAAATTGTCAAATTGGATTTGGTGTTCAAGATGGGGGTTGGAAGATAGTTCCACAAGCCAGGAACGGTGAACATAAATGTTTTGTAAAGAGATTTTGCTTCTCTCTGTGATGGTATCACGAGACATTGCAGATCTCAGGCTTCTGGAGGGGTGTATATCCTTAAGAGTGAGTGGAATAGGAGGGTGCTGAACCTGTGGCTGTTCTACATGTAAACATCAATGTCTTGAACTTGATGCAAGCTGTGCTGTATAGACAGTGGCAGGGAAGACGAAGCGCAGTCTTTGTCAGGTTGAGCTGCAGGTAATGTTCTTTCATCCATGCCGATATGTCCGCCAGGTAGCCCTATAGTATCCAGCTGCAGACCCGCAACACCAGCAGTTTCAGAACCACAGCCACAGAACCGGAAGTGAGGGACGGAGCTTAAATTTTTTTAACAGAGTAGCGCCACCTTACGATTTTTAAGGGGTAATTTGCTTTTAGTACACATGATACGTCATACTTTATGCATGTATGCATTTTATAATGACATATTAAGCATTTTATAAACATTAATCTTGTGTAATTTAGTTGTAGACCTATACAGTTATTTGTTTCATTGTATTATGCGAGTAATTTCCTGTTTGTGATATAAAAAATAATGTTTGAAACTTCTGGGCATTTTATATGAAATATACTTTAATCACAAGATTCAAAATAAATGTTTACTCCAAAGTCAAGAACACGTGCATCATAAATTTTTCTATATGAAAACTAAAACAGTTCAATAAAACACATACACACAAACAGCAGCATAATTTTAAAAGTAACAATCAAAATGTACACAATAATTAAAATGAACAATTCACTATTAAGCCCATTTTGTCATGACAATCCTGCAAAAATAACTCCCCTGAACACAAGATGAAATATGAAGGGCACTCTGGAAACTTCTGTTCCAGGAGATTGTTGAGGGCCTTTTCCTTGTCCTCTTCCTCCATTATAAGGAAAAGAGGCTCTTCCACTGGCCCCTGAGCAGATGTCTGTTTAATGGCGCCATTTCACAACTTCTGTGAGATTACTGGGATCTCCTTCATTACAGAATATTAAAGGAAAATTCTGTGAGATTACTGGGATCTCCATCTTTATAGATAATTAAAGGAAAATGTAACTTTAATATTTCTTATTAATGTGTATAGATAGATAGATAGATTTGAGACATACCTCACAAGAAGGCACCAAAAAATCTTCCTTGTTCCTTATTTAACAACTAAATAATCACACCAATTACTGGTTGCAAAAATGTATAGTATAGCCTAAAATAAATAAGTACACAGGTAAACTATTATGCAATAATAAATTGTGAGTACATTTAAAAAACAAACTAAAGAAATTATTCCTTCCACAA
>NW_015505629.1:49846-62923 GCF_001515645.1 Sinocyclocheilus grahami
AAAATTGCTGGTAATTGCTGTAACACTTGTTGCACTGCTGCAGCTCAGGTAATGTGTCAACTCTCTGAATCCTTATGTCTCTACAAGAGATGAAGCCACACACAATTATCTCAATGATGACAAATTGGATTAAAATAACTAAACTACAAGGTAATATTAACACACAAACAATGCATATAACAGAGGGAATTAAAGCAAACGATTTATTTTTTATGAATAATAAACGTCTTCAAAACTTCACCACAAGGCCCATTTACAGCATGCATCCGAAAATTAATCGAAACAGCCACAGAAAAAAGTTATATACTATAAAGTATGACAACAAATTCAAGTTTCAATATAAGATAATAAAGCCAAGCACACATTAAGTACTTAGCAGATAACTGCTTAACGTAATATATACGATAATTATCAAACATACGATAGCAAAAACATTACAGAATACTCACCGTGCTCTCTCGTTGTCAATAACTCCGCCCCTCACTTCCGGTTCTGTGGCTGCGGGACGGGTCTGCAGCTGGATATATCAGGTAGCCTGAGATCCGTGCAGCTACTGTTGGATCATCTGGTTGAAATGAAAGATAAAGCCCGTTTCCACCGCAGGAACTTTCACCAGGAACTAGGAACTTTGGGCCGGTACTCGGTGTGTTCACACCCTGGGAACCAGGATCTAAATAACGTTCCAGGTAAAAATGTGCCCCTCAGAAAGTCACTGCTCGCGCAGTGGTACTTTTTCAAAGGTCCGGAACTTTCGGGGGCGGGACTTGGGCGCTGAACATTCTGATTGGTTGAGTTCATGCAGCATTGTATTTCAACCACCATTTATACATACATTTCAAAATATTACTGTCATGAAATGTAATTTTAAGAGTATTTCAGGCGAGAATGTAGTTGTTTTAAACTCAAATCTGTGGTTTGTTTATACAGATAGCGTCTATTTGAAAATGTGCTTCGCCGATTTTGGAGACGTGAGGTCCACGCGATCACCGGGCGCTAGGGGTGGGCGATATGAGCTAAAATTCATATCACAATATTTTACACTGTCCAGGCGATATCAATATTATATTGCGATATGAGAAAAAAAATACAGGCAAAATATTTTAACCTTATATAACTAGAAAAAGTGAGGTATTGGACATAGACCTGAAAATTATTTTATATTGTGCTATTGTTTTTCTCAAAAAGTGCAAACGTGCAACATGAGGTAGGCCTGTATGAATTAAATTATATTCAATATTGTGTGTTTGAGTAGGCCAGTGGTTCCCAAACTTTTTCTGCCGGGCCGTCTTTTTTTTTTTTTTTTGGAAAGTCTCTTGCTCACCAAGGCTACATTTATCTATTAAAAATACAGTAAACAACAAAAAGTAATATTGTAAATTTAAATGATCTGTTTGAATGTTTTAACATATAGTTTTAACACATATACTGTATTCCTGTGATCAAAGCTGAATTTTCAGCATCATTACTCCAGTCTTCAGTGTCACATGATCCTTCAGAAAGCATTCTAATATACTGATTTGCTGCTCAGTAACTATTTCTGATTATTATCAATGTTGAAAACATTTGTGCTGCTTAATATTTGTGAGGAAACAATTTTTCATGATTCTCTTCTGGATATTTGAAATAGTTCTTTGTGTCAGAGCACCGGAGTTAGTCAGAAATAGAACGGGGCATCAGTTTACTGTCATGGATTTGTCGTGTCGCGTCGCGCCGCATCCACAGCAGAGAACATCAGGATTCTATTTGCTTTTGTCAAATCACGCCGTTCGCGTCTGGTGTAGACACGTTTTGGTATTTGTGAATCTTAAGTATATTCATAATCTGCTTTACGTGTACCTGGCACTGGAATGTAAATTACATGCTTAGAGCAGAACCATGTGTAACCGAACGGTACTCTGCGATCACACTAAATTCCGACTACGCCACTGGGGTTTTGTACCCACGGAAATAACTGAACACAGTAACACAAGTTCAATGGCCCATAAATGAAGAAAGAACAGAGACGTGACCTTCAAGTTCAACACTTTTATTAATAAGCAGTATTTAGATGGATGATCAACTTCAATATAGTATCGAAAAAAAGGGAATCACATTTTAAAAGGTCTGGACTTTAGGCCAATTAGTTAAAATCATTACCCACCATTCTTAAAATATAGGGTTACCAATCCTGCTGGAGGAAAGGGGCGAATCACAGGGCCACAGACATAAGAGCCCACACCACACGTGCACTAATTTACAAATCATTAAACAACGGCTTTAAAAAAGGGTGTAGTGAATAATGCAAATAGTGTTACACTCTCAACTCAATACTCATGCAGTGTAGTCAATCTCACACCACCATGCAGTGAAGAAAGGGAAACCTGGGCGACCCCAGCGGAAAGCACTCCACGCAGGCTGGTTCCTACAACACAGAGAATTGAATTAAAGGGTTAGTTCACCCAAAAATGAAAATTAGCCCATAAATGACTCACCCTCAAGTCATCCTAGGTGTATATGACTTTCTTTTTTCAGACGAATCCAGTCGGAGTTATATTAAAAATTGTCTTTGATCTTTCAAGCTGTTTAATGCCACTCAGCGGGTGTTGCATGCATCAGTTCAAAAAGAAGTTAAATAAAAAGGGCCCATTCATAAAAATAAAAAGTGTCTCACACAGCTCCGGGGGGTGAACAAAGGCCTTCTGTAGCGAAAGAGTTTTTGTAAGAAAAATATCTATATTCAAAACGTAATAATCACTTTAATGTAGCTTGCGCTCACTGTTGTACATGGAAGCAGTTCAGGGCGGATGACTTATTGAAGTCGGCTTTGCGCATGCGCCGGTCAGAAGTGACGCACGCGGAAGCGCAGGGGAGAGATCAAAACAAAACAACGGTCACTAATTAGAAGTACAAAACGAGGATTTGTAAAGAAGAATGTCGGAGGATTTCGATATAAGCCAAGAGGAGACTGGTTTTCCTTTGCTAAAGTAAGGAAACTTCGCTTCCTTTGCTCCTGTTAACAAATGTTGGTTTTCACGAGACTCACTGGCACATTCGCAGCACTGACCTCATACGTCATCCGCCCGGAGCGGTTGGCTCAAGCTAGATTAAAGTGATTATTACATTTTGAATATGGATATTTTTCTTACAAAAGCGCATCGATTCGCTACAGAAGGCCTTTGTTCACCCCCCGGAGCCGTGTGAGAGACTTTTTTTTTAATGGATGGGCGCTTTTTATTTAACTTCTTTTGGACTGATGCATGCAACACCCGCTGAGTGCCTGAGTGCCTCTTTATCGTCATTTGTGTTCAAATTTGCAAAGCGTACCAAATTGAACAAAACAATATAAATGCAAAATTTTAATTTATGAATGTATAATGATATCAACGGTATAGCAAAATCCATATAATGGAACAACATAATACTGGTAGTCACGTTCATACCGGTATAGCGCCCACCCCTCATGTATCCCATTGAGAGCAGCCTCAACTCGGCTAGTCCTTCTGACATTTGCTGCTGGCTCTGATGTCTCTGTAGTGGTTAAACATGAGATACAATTTGTTTTGGGTAAATCTAACAAGCAGTCTTGTTTACATTGTTTACATAATATATATGTTACATAATACATCTTGTTTACATAATATATGTGTGTATACTGTGTATATTTATTAGAGCAGACCAATATGGTTTTTTTGGGACCGATACCGATATTAGGGAGTAAAAAAAGGCCAATACCGATATATCGGCCGATATTCTTTGTGTATATTATAGTACAGTACCAGTCAAAAGTTTGGACACTTTCCCATTCGTGTATCCAAACATTTGACTGGTACTATATATAGAATACAGTATATACATAAACTAGGGATGCACCGATATGAAAATTTTGGCCGATACCGATAACCGATTATTCTTTATTTTTGAAAGCCGATAACCGATATGCGATATGGGCCGATACCGATATGGTGGCCGATATATCGTGCATCCCTAACATAAACAGAATATATACATAAACAGTTTTTGCAACGATCACTCAAATGCGGTGGTCAAACACTTGTAATGGTGACAGAGATATGTATGGGCATTTAACAATTTAACAATAAACTTTACTATCCAAAATGAGTCTGACATCAGTGCACTGAACAGTAAAGTTGAAGTTTATTCAACTTTAATTAAATTCAATTCCATTCAACTTTATTCCTTTGAAGGCTTAAGGCTGTCCACACTGGATGCGACAAAGTGACCATTGCAAATAATTTGTATTTTGTCAAACAGTAGGCCTACGTCATAAATAGAATGATGCATCAGTTTACGGTTGGGGATTTGTCGTGCTGTGCTGTGCCACATCCAGTGTAGGCCGCATCACCGATTATAATGGGTTCTATAGTATTTTGTTGCATCTGGTGTAGACACGATGCGAGTCTTCAGGCATTTTTTGACTTTTCGTTTTTGCTTCAATGCAAAGGAAACCAGTGCGCCCGCCACGCCATTATTTGTTGCATAGTGACGGGTACAGGGCTGGACTGGGGTTAAAATTGGTCCCTGGACAAATCCAGCCTACCCGGCCCTCAAGGTCCCCTGTGAATGTTTCACTGTGTTATAGGGCCTTCAATTGGCGTAAGTAAATAAATAAATAAATGAGGACAAAAACAAATAATGATATATTACTGAATTCTCAGCAAATGCAACAAACTAATAGCCTACTGCATTTTTGTCACATAGAAAAGTTTTAAATTCCAGTTGCGCAGATGGGGCACGTTGTAACGCTGCGCTACAATGTGCTATTCTATGACATTAGCGATGTAATTTACACTATTTATTTTAATTAATTTTAATGAGAAACAACGAGAAACAGGTGAATAAAGACTGACAGTCAATGTTTAATGTTTAGAAATTATTATTTCAAGACATATAAAGCATTTTTGCTCGTTTATGTGGGCCGTAGTAAGCATAGTTGCAATGCCTTCATTGTCAACCTCCAAAATCAGATTATTTTATTTGTGGATAAAAAAAAAAGATATTCTGAACCCCATGTGGATTTACACAAACTGAGAAACTCAAAAAGTGTTACTTTGTGCCCCGCTCTCCCCTAACTCTGTAAATAAATTCAAAATAACGTCTTGCGCACTTTAATGCCCTTTGAATGTAACGTGTACGTCCCCTTGGAACTGGAATCATGGCGGAATTTCATGTGAAGTCCACTTACGGTCGAATAAGACAACGCTTGAATGCTGTTGCCTGAACAAGAGACCTCCTTACTGCAGGGAAAGTGTTGACTGGTGTCACTATCTCGCGAACGCGCCGGCGGATCTTCTTCACCAAATTCGGGGGATCCCTTCAGCTCGAGGAGCCCTCTCGAACGCCACCCTCCGTGCGTCGGTAGTCCCCCGGGATCGCTTGATCGGTCGGCGCCGGACCGCGAATTTAACCACCCTTAACTCCCGAACCCCAGGGGCTATCCACGCGGGTGTGGTCTCATTCAAAAGAGGGCCTAAAGACGTACACTCGATTCGCGTTTGATAGGGTTCCTGGAGCTGAAGGGATCCCCCCCAGATAGCAAGCATACGTTGATTCAACGTCGATATTTGGTTGTAACGGTCAGTATCGGTCGTCAATCAAATTTGGATGTTGAATCAACGTTCACTATTTGGTCGGAACATCAGAACGTTATTTCGCCGAAAACAAAACATCGATTCAACGTCGAAATCAGGTTGACTCATCAACGACACAGCCGAAGTGTCTGATCGAAATCATAACGTCTGATATAGGTTAAATAGGGGGTTGAGTGTTTGTTAAAAAAAGCACCAAATCTTAAACTATAAAACTTAAACTTGTTATACTTGTATACTTATTATGACTATAAAAGTGCTGTTTTTAGTGACTACCACGTGCAGGGGTGGCATTTTTCACATATGAATGGGTCATAGAACTACAAAAAAAAACGTAAATGGATGATTTAATAATAATTTAATTAGATTTAAGTTATTTACGAAATCTTTATATGTTTATTTATGTAAATTCTGCGTGTTGGAATGAGCGCGCGCTGAACTTTGGTGTAGCAATCAAACACTGGAGCGGCGGGAGTTGCCATGGAAACGGGGCGACTGACAAAGTTGAACGCTCCGTCTCTCGCTGCTGTTTTCACTGCTTTCGGTAAGTTAAGTCCATTAAAATCGCACAGATATCATATGCAACTGTTTCTAACACTTCTCTTGCTTGTATTTGACCCGCTTCTGTTGAATTTACTTCATATAAATGGTTTAGTGTCTTCGAACAATCCGTTAGCATCTAACGTTACCGTTTTCAGAGGAGGTATGCTAACTCCTGAGACTGAGCTCTTTATGAAAGTTTGGGGTTTTAATAACATGTTTATGTGTAGATGAGGCGTTGACAGTTCTGTAAAAGTTTTGCTGGTAATTTTTCAATGGGTGATTGGAAATAGACTTTTTTTTATTTAACCTAAATATACACTAACCTTACCTTTAATCGGTGACGACATTACATCAGCCCTGGGTTCAAACGCATTCTGATCTCGTCTAATGGTAAACAAATATTCAAATAAACTGTTCAGGATATTATTGTTAAAAACTGTTCAGGATATTTATTAAATACATATTCTTTCTCTTTTCTTCATTTCACCTGTGCTCTAGCTTGGTTCCTTGTGATAAAACTGGCATTGTATACTGAATATGGTTGGCTATGTGTCAAATTGCTTGATATATTTCTAGATTCTTCCGTGCTTGATGGGCTTCTGCATCCCAGAATCTGAGCAAACCTCCTGTCGGACATCTCCAGGGCACATTGAACCATATGGCTAGCAAGTTAACCCCAAACATACACTAATGTTCAAAATTCAGATTTTTTAAAAATGTTTTTGAAAAATCTTTTATGCTTTCCAATTTCTGAAAAAAAAATCAGATAAAAAAATTAAAAACAGTAATATTGTGAAATAATATTACAATTTTAAAATAGCAGTTTTCTGTCAAATGTAATTTATTTCTGTGATCAAAGCGGAATTTTCAGCATCATTACTCCAGTCTTCAGTGTCACATGATCCTTCAGAAATCATTCTAATATGCTGATTTACTGCTTAAGAAACATTTACGATTATTATCAATGTTGAAAACAGTTGTGCTGCCCAATAAATAAATATTTATGTGTGTGTATATATATATATATATATATATATATATAGAGAGAGAGAGAGAATTTTTTGATGAATAGAAATTTCTTATTTATTTGCAACAGAAGTCTTTACACTCACTTTTGATTAATTTAATGTATCGTTGCTGAATAAAAATATGAATTTCTTTTAAAAAATGTAGTGTACACTACCATTCAGAGGTTTGGGGTCTATATAACAATGAAGCCTTAAAAATAAATCAACTCTACACTGTTAAAACGGTTTACACAAAAATATAAAACAGTAGAGCTGTTTTTTTTTACATTCATATTGATCAAAAGTGTTTCTTTGGCAAAAAAAATAGCATATTAGAATGATTTCTGAAGGATCATGTGACACTAAAGACTGGAGTAATGAGACAGAAAATTCAGCTTTGATCACAGCAACCAATTGACCCTTCGCAAAAACCCGCCCTCCTTAGATACTGTTGCTATGTCCGATAAGCCATGCTGCTCTTACAGTACACACCATGTGCTCACAGCGAAAATAATACATCGTGGAGCAAAGAGGAAACTGACAACACATAGACAGACAAGACAGAGAAGGTTACTTCTGGTATGAAACAAGCACAAAATAAAAATGTTGTGCGTCTTTATACAACATTTTTCAAGTTTAAGTCCACCGAAGTTACTCTACTCTCCTGTCTGATTTGTTTGTCGGGCAAGATGGCAGTTTCGGCGTTATGATTGGTCAAATCACCTGTCAATCAAGCTCATTGTGAACAGTCAATTACATTTTAACACGTATTCACACAGAAAACATCTCATAACCTTGCACTTCTGTTATATGTGATGAAATAAATCATCTTTTGTGTGAAATATGAACAGCAGCTATGCTAATTTTTCTCCTTTTGTTTTCCTGTTTCTATCTCGGGATGCCCATCCCAAGGTTACTAGTGATTACGCCAGTTCCAGTTTGGATCCAGCCTCGCTTGTGAAGACTTCAGAAGATGCCAACACTCAAAGATTTCAGATGATGGCAACTATAGATGAACATGCAAAGCTGCCGAATAATCCTTATATTGTAATCATTGCCCTAAAAGGTAAGTTTGCAGATTTTTAACCAGCTTAGTATTGTGTTGGTAATACAGTGTTTCCCACAGGATTTTGTGAGACTGGTGGGTAGACCTCTGTCCCTCTAGAGGGCTTTTCACACTTGAAATTGTTAACCCTGGGTCATTCTAAACACCAGATAAACGGAATGTTTCACACTGCTCATACTATACCTGGGGTTAACTGTTAATCCTGACTATTCATTAACAGACGTTTCACACTGTACATTCCTAAACCCCGGGTTAACGTTCTTATTTGCGGTGTCACTGTCACTGATTGGACGAACAGCAGGCAACCAGTTTACAGGGCTTTTCCAGTGTCTTGCCAGTTATTTAAAAAAAATGTCGCCACGTAGCCATTTTAAGCCTCATGAAACAAGAAAACAAAGACAAACCTCCTCATCACTCCAGTTCACGTTTTTTGACATTTCTTACTTTTCTCTCTCCGACTGCTGTTCACACGACGCGCAGTTCCTGTTACTGACGTGACATGAGCCTCGCTGCTCAATTTCTGATTGGCTGTCTGTTGCCAAGCATCCAGCAGCAACAAGCAAACACCGCTCTGTTTCACACTGAACAAACTTAGCACCTCAATGCGGGGTTAACACCGCAAATGCGGTGCTGACCCTGTTCCGGAGCAGGGTTTCATAACCCTGGGTAATAACACCGCTTTCAAATTACAGGTGTGAAAAGTTTCTTTACCCGGTGTTTAGAACGATGATAACCAGTGTGAAAAGCCCTTAGGGAGTCTGGGGGCCTGAGGAGTTCAGCCAATCTAATTTCCCTATTGTAAAAAAAAAAAGCCTTTCCAGGTAACAAAATATAATATAAAAAAGAATGTCAGACAAGGCCAAAATCTTTGTCACTTTATCTTTGTTATTAGAAAATAAGATCAGAAGATATACATTACCAATACACATAATATACAAATAAAATAAACTGTATGTCCGCGGGGCATTAAAAAGCATTAAAAGTAATTAAATGGATTATGCTTAGGGATGCACCGATATGAACATTTTGGCCGATACCGATAACCGATTATTCTTTATTTTTGAAAGCCGATAACCGATATGTTGGCCGATAAATCTATATCCAAATTGTTATATACTTTTTGAGAGCCTGATTACAAAAAAGGTCTCCTCATTAAAAGCCACATCCCAAACACTTCAACATAAGCAGCCTAGTTTGAACGGTGTACGTTTTAAAAATATTTTTACTCTCCCATTACCAAATTTAGTCATAAAAAAGCCTTACAAATAAATAAAATTATGCATAAATAATGCAAACAAGTCACTGGACATCATTACACGTGTAAAGAATCAAAATGAATGCGCCATAGATCAATAAAACGGAATAGCCTCTGCACGGACAATAATTAAATGATTTTAATTACTAAACCATATTGTTGATGAAAATAATAAGAGAACAATACAAGTGGTTGTTGTTATTAATAATGTATCGATGATTTTGAAAAAGTAACAAATTAATACCACTGTTTTAAATAGCAGCCGTTGAGCTGCGCGTGCTGAAGCTGAAGAGCTGAATGAACATGGTAAACTGAAGCGTTTTGCTGGCAGCTTATTTAATTCAAGGAAATGCATCCTGAGATTAATATTAATACAACATAAACATAATATTACAACTTATATATGTACAAAATGATGCAGTTATTGCGTGCTATAGTCAGAATGTGTGATCCTGTTGTGGATGCGCTCTTCCCATAACAACGCGCTGAAACACGGCAACTAACCCCAAAGAATTCACAACGTTTTATTATAATAATGTTCTCATTAGAATGTTATATACACGACATTCCCAATCATAGTTATTAATGTTGTGCACTGCTGTTTGGGCTGCGTGTGCTGAGCTAAAGATGATCACTGGTAAACTGAAGCGCTCTTTTAACTTAACCAAACGTATTCTATATGAGATAAATCAGATATACATCAAATAAACACAATATTACAATGTACAATTGCACAAAAGGCTGCAAACGAACAGCGCGCATCTGAAGTGTCTCTGAAGGAAATAATGCATTATTTATCGGCTTTAAGATATCGGCCAAATTTTCTTATCAGGCCGATACCGATAACAGAAAAAATGAGCCGATATGGGCCGATACCGATATGGTGGCCGATATATCGTGCATCCCTAATTATGCTAAAATTAAGGCCTTAAATAGCATTAAGTCATTACATTTATTTCTTCTGGCATAAAATTTTCTTTAAATGGTTTTGAATAAAAATATCAGTTTATTTTGAATATAGCGCCTTCATAATTAATAACTTTTTAATTTGCTGTCGCAAAATATGTACATTGGTGTGATACACACTAGGGCTGTGTATTACCAGCAAAGTCACGATACTATACGTATCACGATACAGAGGCCATGATACGATACATATCACGATACATGACTGCACTGAATTTCACCTCAGCAGAATTTAGTAAAACAGCTGTTTATTAAACACTATAGTGCCATTTCTAACTATTGGCAGAGCAGGCAGCTGACCTCTGCATTATGAAGGGCTTCCATAACTGTACCACAGTACAATATAGGTAATGGCATATGTTTCATGTTTACATTGTGCACTCCCCACCAGGTACAATATTCTGATTGTTTGCATATTGTTTTTAAAACCACAAATAATGATGTACTTGTTCTAATAAATTTATATTGTAATGTACTCATTCTAATATATTTAAAAAATAATTTACATTGATGGTAGGTTATCATTGCACAAATTACCACTCTCAACAATTAAAAAAAAATAATTTGAAGAGTTCTAAACTAACGCACTGTCTCCACTGTATCTAACGCACACACGTCCAAGGCTGATTTATACTCGACGCGTCCGCAAGTTCGCTTAGGTGTACGTGGCAAATATGACGTCATCGCGGTGTTGGCGGAAGTTCGCTTTGAGTGCGCACGATGTCGTTTCGCGTGGCGGTGTGCACAACATTTTTTGTAACTTTCCACGCAGCTCCGCTTCCGAAGATGCATGAGTTCAAAGCGACTCTAGCCGAACATGCACATCTGTGCCAGCATTTGTGTGAAACAGAAGTAGTTTGATGTTGTTAATAAAAATAACAATTTGGTCCCTCGATATCTCTTTTTGCCACCGTGAAATCTTCTCAGTCTTAAAGTGTAAATACGGCCGGGAAGTAAGAAAACACATTCAAATGTATTCTCAATACTTCAATTTATTCATAGAAATACAGATCTTATATAGGCATGTCGAGGGGAGTTTCACCCTCTTAACCAATGAGGATAGGGTGACATACACATATAGGATGTTTTGGCCAAGAACATGTGTTTTGTATAAAATGGCCACATATACAGAAAAACATGTACATATTAGGAATAGACTTCCTGGCGAAGGATACTGAGAGGAGGGAGAGGGAAAGAAAGGAGGGGTGAGGCATTCTCAAGACAGAGAGTGTTTTCTAACAGATGTTAAGTGCAGTCACACACACAGATCACGTTGCAGCCGAACAAACTTTTTAGCGCTGCTCCGCAGTTCTATCAACTAAATAGCTTAAACGCTCAAGAGCTACATTATCTTTCTCAACAAGGAGCTGGTAGCATCATTGTTTCTAAAGGAATTAAAGCCACAGCTTTACTGTTAATAAGAGAAACGCGGCAAAACAGTGGTAATTCATACATACACAGCCTCTCTCTCTCTTTCTGTGTTGTAATTGAACAGTTGATGAATTACACTTTTCTGAGAATAGAAAAGTGGAGATCGCTAAACTGCAAGCTAACCGGTGTTTTCAGAAAGCAAGCATTTTTATCTACAGTAGAGAGAGCGCGCGTGTGCACAGGGTTGCCAGGTTGACAAAGATAAGCAGCACATTTAGCAGATATTTCCGTATTGCGCAAGTGTAAAGCTCTGTTTTGGGGATTACGTTTCTTTATATTAGGCAACCCAGTTGTGTTCCTCTGTGGCCAGATTAAACCTTGTTGTAGCCTATATATGCTCTATTCATTCTTTTTTAGAAACCTTGCACTTTTCTTCTCCATTTTAAACGTTGTAAAATTTTAAACAAATTATGCGCGGTCCACTGCTGCACACGTGCCACAATATCGATACAGGGCCAGCTGTATCGATACTCGTACCATCAAATCTCTGTGACGATACATCGTCGTATCGATATTTTGAACACAGCACTAATACACAAGCGGAACAGTTTGGTAATCGCCTCTGGTCGGTGCGAAATTGCCGTAACGCCGGATGTTTGGACAGCGGCGGACTGGAGTAAAACTAAGAGCAGAGAAAATGTACATTTGTTTAAGTCAAAGAAATTGTGTAGTGCAATTGAGCAATTTCGGCGAGAATGATCCAGATTTTATTCATTTTGCTAAAAAAATGTTTTTGGAGATTAAATTTCCGCGTGTCTTAAAGTCTTTAAAAGTCTTACATTTAGTTGTATCAAATTTAAGGCCTTAAAAAGTCTTAAATTGTACAAGCCTTAATTATGATTTCAAGAGGTCTTAAATTTGGGGACAGAAAGACCAGAATTACGATATGGCTGAATGTGACGATTATACTTCAAAAGGCTTGCGTTATGATTTCATGAAATAAACACGAGCGCTGCACGTTCAAAGTCCGGTGCTGCGTTGCTTTCTGTCCTGCTGTTACCGGGAAAACAGTAATATTTCTACCAAACGCTCGACCTGCTGTCAAAGAATGAATGAGCATTTTGTATAGAGTTCAGACCAATGCGAAAATTTACCCATGTTTTTACCCTGCAAACATGCTTTAAATGTGAACTGGTGGATCGATAAGAAGACAATGCAATATAAAATCTAATAGGGGTGTGCGATATTGCATGGTCTGCGATAATATCGTAATTGTTGTTTTAA
>NW_015505629.1:81585-84594 GCF_001515645.1 Sinocyclocheilus grahami
AAGTGGAGATCGCTAAACTGCAAGCTAACCGGTGTTTTCAGAAAGCAAGCATTTTTATCTACAGTAGAGAGAGCGCGCGTGTGCACAGGGTTGCCAGGTTGACAAAGATAAGCAGCACATTTAGCAGATATTTCCGTATTGCGCAAGTGTAAAGCTCTGTTTTGGGGATTACGTTTCTTTATATTAGGCAACCCAGTTGTGTTCCTCTGTGGCCAGATTAAACCTTGTTGTAGCCTATATATGCTCTATTCATTCTTTTTTAGAAACCTTGCACTTTTCTTCTCCATTTTAAACGTTGTAAAATTTTAAACAAATTATGCGCGGTCCACTGCTGCACACGTGCCACAATATCGATACAGGGCCAGCTGTATCGATACTCGTACCATCAAATCTCTGTGACGATACATCGTCGTATCGATATTTTGAACACAGCACTAATACACAAGCGGAACAGTTTGGTAATCGCCTCTGGTCGGTGCGAAATTGCCGTAACGCCGGATGTTTGGACAGCGGCGGACTGGAGTAAAACTAAGAGCAGAGAAAATGTACATTTGTTTAAGTCAAAGAAATTGTGTAGTGCAATTGAGCAATTTCGGCGAGAATGATCCAGATTTTATTCATTTTGCTAAAAAAATGTTTTTGGAGATTAAATTTCCGCGTGTCTTAAAGTCTTTAAAAGTCTTACATTTAGTTGTATCAAATTTAAGGCCTTAAAAAGTCTTAAATTGTACAAGCCTTAATTATGATTTCAAGAGGTCTTAAATTTGGGGACAGAAAGACCAGAATTACGATATGGCTGAATGTGACGATTATACTTCAAAAGGCTTGCGTTATGATTTCATGAAATAAACACGAGCGCTGCACGTTCAAAGTCCGGTGCTGCGTTGCTTTCTGTCCTGCTGTTACCGGGAAAACAGTAATATTTCTACCAAACGCTCGACCTGCTGTCAAAGAATGAATGAGCATTTTGTATAGAGTTCAGACCAATGCGAAAATTTACCCATGTTTTTACCCTGCAAACATGCTTTAAATGTGAACTGGTGGATCGATAAGAAGACAATGCAATATAAAATCTAATAGGGGTGTGCGATATTGCATGGTCTGCGATAATATCGTAATTGTTGTTTTAATGTGCGATTTGATATTATCTAGTATATCACGAAAAGCAAACAAAATACCTAACATTAGCAGCTTAGACTAGTGCGCGTGCTCATTTATAGTGCGTTTTAGTTGCATCAACGATTTAACAGACTTTAAGTCTTCTTTAAGCACCCTTTTGGAAATTAACAAATTTGTGGCACCCTACAAAATTTATTTTGTCATAATATTAGAATTTCTAACTTCGATATGATACTTTGAAAAGTATAGATATTCGGTACAGCAGGGAAGAACTGCAGAATATACTGTCATACAGATTTTTAATATTATAAAAAATTTTGTCCATCAATGGTGGCAATCAGTAGGCTAATTTCTAATGAAGAGACCAATTTATATGAGAGATTTTAATGTAGGCTTTTATTCATATGTAAACATTATGCAAACCATTATAACTAGCTATCTCACAAAGTTTTGCTCACTCAGTGTATTTTTTATTTTACAGTGGGGTAATTTTGGTGTAGTAGCACGAGATAGCTTGATTTCAAACTTTGAATTGAATAAAAAATGACAAGTAAGCAGTCAGTAATAAAATAAGAACAAATAAAGAAATTACTAATGATAGCACAAATAAAAAATAATGATAGGCCTACAAATGAATTAAATTGCTTTTTAGTTTTTCAGGTAGGTCTAACAGTAGGGCTATTGAGATTTTTTTTTTTCCAATTATCCAAATAATGTTTAGTCCTAGAAAGCTATTATTATCAGAACACGTGAGCATAACATAGCGGTTAGAGCAGATCTGTAAATGAGAGGGCAGTGTTACCAGAGTTGCCCATATACCCAAGGCTCAAAATTGCGACCATTTTGGTCACATATGCTCCCGAAATTTAATATGTGCGACCTCAAAATATTATTAATATTTGGGAGCATTTGTGCAAGCGCATATAATTGTTGTCGTGCGACCTGTTTGCATTTCTCTAAAAACATTCAGAGTATGTGCCTTCTGAGTGTTGATACGGTGACCTGTCTGCCGTTCTATGAAACGTTAGGCTACATAACCAATTAAACTTCATCTTTACATTCTTAATTTAATGCAGATTTTGTATTGGTTAATATTAGTTGTCAATCTCTCAGTCACTGCTTTCCGCTAACTACCGCGAGTGGTGAATGTTGGTCCACCAGCCGAATAGAAGGCATACAGTTTTCGGAGAGAGTGGTTGAAAGACTTTGAGTGGCTCCGCTATGAAAATGCTCTATGCACTGCGTTCACTGTAAAGCCTGTGGGAGTTTGCAGGTAACAGCGTTCGCCACCGAATCTACACATTTCATAATTGTTGTTTTACGATGTGCGGTTTGACATTATCGACTATATTGCAAAATCCAAACAAAACACACCTACAGAGAGTGCACGCATACATGACGTGAAGTCTATTAGGTTAGATTAGTGCGCGCGCGCATTTAAAGTGCGTTCTTTCACGGCATGATTCAGTCTAATAAAATGCATCACAAAATTCAAGATATGGGGCTTTTACATCATTTCATATAGTTCAGGGGTTGGCTGTCCCTGATATAGTTAATCAATATCACAAGAAGAGTGCTGTTTCTTTCAAAAATCAGCATGATTACAAACGTGATATTGATTTTATACATCTCTTCAATAAAAAAAGATGTTAATATTAAGAGACTTACGTTTTAGACACTATATTGCCTGTTTTTGCTATATTTCGCCAACAAAAATAATTCCAAGCACAGTCACAGCGCTGTTTTGCATCTCTGAGCAACATGAGGGTGTTTTGTTCCTGAATGAATCATTCGTCAAATGATTCGGTTTAATCGCAATGACTCACTTATTAACAGTGACTTGCTGCCACCTACTGGCAGTTTTAATTTCACATTTAAAGTTTCAAATAT
>NW_015505629.1:84814-115650 GCF_001515645.1 Sinocyclocheilus grahami
TTTTTAGGAGTCAGCTGTCCACTGTAGTCCTTAAATTATCAGCACAGTAACACACACAATTATTGTTATTGATAAAATCCCAGAAAATATAGAGATATAATTTTTTGTCAATATCGCACACCCCTAGCTGCCAGCCGTTAGGTGCAACTGGCAGAGCTGAATGTAAAATTTAACACCGCATACACCAGGGGTGTCCAAACTGGGTCCTGGAGGGCCACTGTCTTGCAGAGATTAGCTCCAACTTGCCTCAACACACCTGGCTGCCAGTTTCTAGTATGCCTAAGACCTTGATTAGCTGGTGCAGGTGTGTTTAATTGGGGTTGGAGCTAAATTCTGCAGAACAGTGGCCCTCCAGGACCGAGTTTGGACACCCCTGGCATACACCATCCTAACCCTCCCTAAAGAAGAGCTGAACTTTAGGTTGTTTACAAAAGAAATCTGTCACTGTTCTTTTCGTTTTCTTTCTTCTTCAGCCCTTTCTTTTTCTCGCGGTAGTTAGCGTAAAGCAGTCACTGAGAGATTGACAGCTAATATTAACCAATACAAAATCTGCATTAAAGTTAAGAATGTAAGGATAAAATCTGTTAATATATAATTTGTAGTTGTGATGCTCATACATTTTTGGTGAGTGCTCCTAAATTTTTGCTGGTGCTCCTAACTTTTTGAAGTTGGGAGCACCAGTGCTACCAAGTAAAAAAGTTAATTTCAAACCCTGATACCACACCATGTTACAGTAGGGCTATTGCAAACAGAAACAATACTGTACTACATAGATGTTTCCTGTCGGCTTGATTTTTGAGTGGACTTTGCTGTTCTGATGAGCACGAACAGTATATGAGTGGAGCTGAGCGGAGCGCACACGCATAGAGCGGGATAATACGCAGTGACACACCACGAAAGTGAAACCTGAGCGGTGAACTAATTTTCGGCAGCCGTAATTTTGGTGCATCTCTAATTATTGGCGACATCAGAAATGGATATTTTATAATAGATGCTTTTTTGGAACATTTTAGCAGTTTAAAAATATTAAAAAGGATTTTTTACATGGCACCCCTGC
This sequence comes from Sinocyclocheilus grahami, assembly GCF_001515645.1. Lineage (NCBI taxonomy): Eukaryota > Metazoa > Chordata > Actinopteri > Cypriniformes > Cyprinidae > Sinocyclocheilus > Sinocyclocheilus grahami. Next base: position 85,872 of record NW_015505629.1, read on the forward strand.
TCTCGAGTGCCGCAGCACCCCGGTTGGGAAACACTGGTGTATGGCATTACATTTAAAAAAAAAATGGCATTAAAAAGCATTAAATTAGATTTGATGATACCTGCAGAAATCCTGTATTAAATATTAAAATAAAACCCTATATACACTATATATATCAATTATAATTTTTTTAAGCAATTGTATTAAAGGGGTCATATGACGTTGCTAAAAAAATAACATTATTTTGTGTATTTGGTGTAATAAAATGTGTTTATGCGGTTTAATGTTCAAAAAACACATTATTTTCCACTTACTGTACATTATTGTTTCTCCTCTATGCCCCGCCTTTCTGAAACGTGTTGATTTTTACAAAGCTCATTGTTCTGAAAAGCGAGGTGTGCTCTGATTGGCCAGCTGTCCAATGTGTTGAGATTGGCCGAATACCTCAAGCGTGTGACGGAAATGATACGCCCCTTACCATACTGTAATGATGCCCTGTCCGGCCGGAGCGACGAGACAAAAACATTAAAACCCATTATAAACGAGGCATTTGTTGCATCCAGTGGGGACATAATTACGGATTATAATGACTTATACTGTCTTTTTATGCATTGCATTGCGCCGCGTAAACATAAAACCATGTCTGCATTTGTGATCGGAGAAATGACAAACAACAAGTGTTACTCTACACTGCTCAAAACTCGTGTTTGAATCATCAGTGGCAAATTCTTTAAATTACAGTCTGAGTTAGAACAGCTGGTATTGTAGTCTACTCTACCAGGATCAGGAAACTCCTCCATAAAATGTGCTGCACACATCTGAATATTTGGGTTGAAGTGTTCTGGAACAGTGTTGTAAATGGATTTCTAGTCGTGTCCTCTTTTGGAAGGCCAAACAAAGTAGTTTCGCTTTCACAACGAAACACAGCGTCACACACGGAGGCCTAGAGTGAGCGGCGGCCGGCGGCTAGAGCGAGGAACGGCCGTCGGGCTGAGTGAGCGACGGATGGTGGGCTTGAGAACGGCGCGTCCAGTGGGCTTGCGGCAACCCCATGTGATGACCCCAGGCTGTTCACGGTGAAAGCCGATCCAGCGATCCACAGTGCGAAGTTGATGTATTTCCTAAGCGACCAGCACGGATCAGCTCCAGGCATGACGAAGCGGATATCTTCCTCTTTTGGAAGGACAAACAAAGTAGTTTCGCTTTCACAACGAAACACACAGCGCCTTCATGGCGGTAGCAACAATACTACAGAGAGAGTAAAAGTTACACCTTCTTTGTTTACGTGAACATTTGGGCGGCGTTATGCAAATCTTTCCACATAGTGACGTAGATATGTGGGAGCGTATTAGAACGAGCCGTTTTAGGTAGGCGTGGTTGACTCTTAACTTTTATAAAGAATATATCTTTGGATTTGAGACTTTAGTCTTTGCAACTTTACAGATCTTCTTTATGCACCAAGAGCTTGTAACACTCCAAAGAGAAAGAAAAAAATTTAATCGTATCATATGCCCCCTTTTATGATGAAAAGGAGTTAGCCTAGTTGCTTCCACTGTTAGAAGGAAAAAATCCAAATGATTGCGCCGGTGCCGCATGCACGCACAGTTAAGCATTGCTACCTTGACAATGCAGCCTGTTCATTATCATAATACAATACAGTCAGTCAAACATATGGAAAAAACACACTGCTCAGTTTAAATATATAGTATAAGTGCCGTTAAGCGTTATCACCATACCGCCATGAATGATGTTATGCAAACCATTTAGTTTTACGTGGATATTGGAATGCCAGTGAAGTAAGCTACATAAATAATATTTTGGCATTCAAATACATTGCGAATATGGAAACATTTGATTTTGTGTCGAATGAGAGAAGCAACGTTGGTTTCAGTTTCATTTTAGCCTAAATGAATTTGTTTTGGCTTGTCTTTTAGCTATAGCTTATATTTTTAATTCTTGTTCTTTTCTAAATACTGTTAATTGAAAGGATTTGTTGTGGAGTGAGGGGAACTAAAATAGCCTAGCTATGTTTACAGAGTTTATCATCATGTTTGTAAACATTTAGTGTCGGCATTAGGCCTATTTCTGAATGAAATAATAAAATAGGACTTCGATGCGACTTATGTTTTTCTTTCCTCTAAAAAAAAACAAATTTTGTACAGAGTTAGCGTATTTCAACCATGCAGCAAACCTTTTTAAATATTTTGATAAATTACTTTAAAAACATTTAATTTCGTTTTAAACCATTTAACTGATTGTATTAATCGGTCAAAATTCTTCACAGTCGGTTAACGGTTAAGCGGTTAAAATGAACATCCCTATACTATAGACATTGCCCTAGCCAGCTCATATGGCATTCATTTTATTTGTGCAGGTCTTAAAAAGGTCTTACATTTGAGCTTAAACATCCTGCAGAAACCCTGTAAAATATAGATTAATTAATTAAAAGTTATTAAAGATATTTGGTCAAGATCAGTGAAGGATTTTTTGTTTGCTTAACATTTATGACAGGCAGTGCGTTTATTAGGCTGCTGTCTCTTTAACACAGAAAGCACTCAGATCTAAAAATACTGTTACACATGCGTTTTCTTTGTTTACGTTCACTTAAGACAAAAAAGGCTGTGCTTATGATGATATAAGGACATCGTTTTCTGCATACTGGTCGATACATATGAAAGAATCAGTTCCGGCCCAGAACAACCTTTTCTGCAGTGGAAATGCACCAGGATACCGCACCAAGACCTCTGTTCTCTGTGCTCACATTTGCGCTTTGTGTGTGCTGAACGTAAACGGGGCGCAAGTTCTTTCCGTTCCTGCACTTAAATCATTTTAAATCACATTCAAATGCGAATGCAGGAATCATTAAGCAGAATTGAAATGCACGCGTCTTATCGAATACCCCTTTCTCTGAAATTTGGAACCGGTTCTAAAATGGAACTTGTTTTCGATACCAAACTTTTAAATATAGCTAAATACAACTAGTACCCCTTTGACTTGAAAATTTAGATGGAGGATTTAGCTGTGTTTTGTCCCTCTCTATTCTATTTGTTTACACTCAAACAGCTCATGATGGCATTTTTGTAATTTTGATATTATACTATTAAAATATTAATCAGTTTGGACATCTTTTTACCACGTTTACTAAAGAGCACTTTTGGGACTCAGTATGATGAATTTTGAACTGTACTGTTTTTATTGCAGGTTTTCTGGGATGACAGTTGAGGATATCAGCACATCAGATGTTGGCCTGGACAGCTGTATCTACAGTACACCACACTGGCCACTGCTTTTGCATGGATGGCTGACTACTACCATGTTCTGTGAAGGTATTATTATAGCAAACCTGAGCACCTGTGACAGTGGAATTTGTAGTTGTAATGAATAGTCACACATGCATATTGGTAATTTTGAAGTCACAGAGAAAAGGTTTTTAGGACTTGCAAATTGTTTTTTTTTACTCATTCTCTCTAACAAACACAACGGTTACACCTTTTCAAATTCTGAGGTTAACAAATCCTATTCTACAAATCACAAATTAAGAAACTCGTGTGCTCACAGTTAGGCTAGAGTTGCTGCAGAGAATGTGGGCCAAAACACATTCACACACTCGAATCAAAAATGTAAAGTTATGAGCAAGTTTTGCACATTTACATAGGCTATACAGTCGTAGTCAGAATTATTGGTAAATATGAACAAAGAAACCTGTGAAAATAAATCTGCATTTTTAATCCTTTTTGATAAAAGATCAAAAAGGGGGTGGGGGAAGCTCATTAGGAAATAAATGTTTTTCTCTTATACACATTGGCTAAAGTTAATGGCACCCTTTTATTCAGTACATTTTGCAATCTCCTTTTGCCACAATAACAGCTCTGAGTCTCTCCTATAATGCCTGATGATTTTGGAGATCACCTGACAGATCTTTGTGGAAAGTCAATGGCCACTCAAACTATCCTCCTCACCTTGTATTAAGACAATATATACACACATCATCTTCCAGGGAGATTTGTGACATTTTATACAGTACAGATTTATTTTTACAGGCTTCTTTGATCATATTTACTAAGGGTGCCAATAATTCTGACCACGAATGTTAGGTTAGGTCTCACTTAGTCTAGCACAGTACACAAGTTTTTATTTATTTATTTTTTAACAAATTATAGAATTGAATGGAAAAGGTAAGCGCTAGTATTAATTGATCAGGTGCTGATAAAAAAAGATGTGTCTTTAGATGTTTTTGAAAAATGGCTCGAATTGAGATAGGCAGGTCATTCTACCATGATCTTATCTACAAATACGTTAGGTCTCACTTAGTCTAGCACAGTACACAAGTTTTTATTTATTTATTTTTTAACAAATTATAGAATTGAATGGAAAAGGTAAGCGCTAGTATTAATTGATCAGGTGCTGATAAAAAAACGTCTTTAGATGTTTTTGAAAAATGGCTCGAATTGAGATAGGCAGGTCATTCTACCATGATCTTATCTACAAATACCACAGTTAAATTCTAATAAATATGTCCGGTTTTAATAAACACACATTTCAGGAAAAAATAATTTAATAATATGACCAAAATAAAATACAGCCCTGCATAAATCTGGTATAACTGAGCCTCTTTTTCAATGGCACCGACGCTGATGGCTGCCTCCGTGGCGTGCTCTGCAGTTGTTTTTATGTTTTTGTTAGTTTGTCCTGTCTTTAGTTATATCCCTGCAATCAGTTTCACCAGAGACGAATTGCTGGACATTCGGAAGTACACACCACCCGATATTTCACCGGTTTTCGATTATTCGGATGTTTTGCTGGACATTGTTGTCGGGGCGTCACTGTCATTGTTACACTGTGGAGCTTCGGTCATGAAAACAAATTCCTCGTATGTGTAAACATACCTGGCAATAAAAACTCATTCTGATTCTGATTCTCTGAATTTCTTAATTTGTGAGATGTAGAATAGGATTTATGCACCTGCAATGAAGACTTTGTGAAGGCTTTGTTGTGTTTGTGATAGAGAAATACAAATACAAAATACAAGCTTGCAATTCCAAAAACATTTTCTTGATGACTTCACTGAAATATTCTCTACAAATACAAATTTGTTACAGTAATACTAGGTACATTAGATGTACTGTATGCAAATATAACAAAGGGACATTAACAACTGAATTCACCGCGCCATGACGGAGATATGGCCATTCAAAGTTTCAATGGTTTTCCATAGAATTGAGCTTTAAAGCGTTTCATCCAGGTCGCCAGTAGCAAACAATGGAGGACAAACTAAGTAATTACACCATTTCAAGCATTTTATCTGCATTATATGTTCTGTAAGAAAAAAATGTCATATCGACGGCATATTCGCTAGAGCCCGACCGATATATCATTTTGCCGATATGAGTCTGTCGCCGATATATCGGTATCGGCGAATATGCCGCCAATATGAACTTTTTTTTTTACAGAACATAACGCAGATAAACTGTATTTATTTACAGAGGTATATTATGTCACAGTTCATACTTCTCTAATAAGTTTAGTCTGTGTGTGAAGACATAAATCGCAAATCCGTGAATGTTCCGAAGTGAAAAACTTCAAAAGAATAAAGTTGAATGGAATTTAATTGAATTAAAGTTATATATATATATATATATATATATATATTCTGTTTATGTACATACTGTATTCTATATATAGTACCAGTCAAATGTTTGGACACACGAATGGGAAAGTGTCCAAACTTTTGACTGGTACTGTACTATAATATACACAAATAATATCGGCCGATATATCAATATAAATATATAAATGTAACTATTTTCAAAATATATACTGTATGTGTGTGTGTGTGTGTATTTATATATACATAATAAATATACACAGTACACATACATATATTACGTAAACAAAAACTTTTATTTTGGATGCGATTAATCGTTTGACGGCACTAATTTATATATAAATTTATATATTTGAATATTTATATCTTTATTAAAATGAAAATGAAAAAAGGCAATGCTGTTTGATATAATATTTTGTTTCATTGTAATGCATGTACATTCCCTGAACTACATTTCTGCGGCTATTAATAGCCTATGTTTAAATGAAAATGAAAAGAGGCTTATTGTAAATACAGTGAGGAAAATTGCAGTAGCCAAGGCGAGCTGACTGTCAAATCTAGTATGCTGCTGTTTGCAGAATTACCGGAATCGCGTTGTCCCATCCCCGGAAGTTCACACTCCTGAGTTAAACTTGCGAAGTCCAAATTACAGAGGATGCAAGTCCGAAATTTGCGTACTTTGTATTGACAAACGCGCGAAGAACTACGTCACCAGACTATTTGCCTAATTTTCGTGGTACTTTAGGCCGCGATGGAAATGCAGACAGCAACAGGTCTAGGGGAAAAAAGTTCCTGGGACAAATTGTTCCGGGTAAATTCAGTGGAAAAGCGGCTATGGAGTTGTTTGTAATCAGCATAGCAATGCTAGAAGAAACCCTGTGCTTCTATGATGGGTCCCAGTGATGTAGTGTATATGGAGAAGAGGAGGGGTCCAAGAACTGATCCCTGAGGAACCCCAGTGACCAGTTGGTGTGCTTTGGATACCTCCCCTCCCCAGGCCACCCTGAAAGACCTACCTGTGAGATTGGTTTCAAACTAGCGAAGTGGAATCCCTGTGATGCCCAGTGATGAGAGGGCAGACAGGAGGTTCTGATGAGTGACAGTGTCAAAAGCAGCAGATAGATCCAGCAGAATAAGAACTGATGATTTGGAATCAGCTTTTGCAATCCGCAAGGCTTCCGTGACTGACAGTAGCGCAGTCTCAGTTGAATGCAATAACAATACATGGTTGAAAACAACTTGTTCAAGTGTTTTTGCTATGAATGGAAGGAGAGAGATAGGTCGGTAGCTATCTGTAAGTGAAGTGTTTAAAGTAGGTTTTTTGAGCAGTGGGGTTACCCAAGTAAGCTTGAATGCAGTGGGGAAAATACCTGTGAGAAGAGACGTGTTGATGATGTGTGAGTGCTGGTAAGAGTATAGGGGAGATAGCTTGGAGATAGTGTGAGGGGATTGGGACTAGAGGACAGGTTGTAGGATGGCTGGAGAGAAGTTTAGATACTTCTGCCTCAGTGAGGGGACAGAAGGATGAGAAAAGTGATTTAGCAGTGGATGGGGTTGGTTTGAGTTCCTGTGTGTGGAGCTGAGAACTGACTGCTAATGGTTTTAGTTTTGTCTGTGAAGAATGTGGCAAAATCATCAAAGCTGTTAAAGAGGTGGTGGAGGGGGACAGAGGAGAGAATTTTCTGTAACACACGTATACAAGAACTTTATACAATATAGATTTTTACAGCGGCTTTATCAATAGTAACTATTTCAAATGCTGCTGTAAATTAGCTCTAACAAATCAATAGTGTCATTCCACAGCTCAAGTCAGTTCAGTATTGATTCAGTTCAGTTGCATAACTTAAATTAATCAGTTTTACATACATACATTGTATACGTGCATATGCATGTACAGTGGTGTGAAAAAGTGTTGACCCCCTTCCTAATTTCTTATTTTTTTGCATGTTTGTCACACTTTAATGTTTCAGATCATCAATCAGCTTGAGGTCACGAACAGATGGCCGGACATTCTCCTTCAAAATTTTTTGGTAAACAGCAGAATTCATGGTTCCACAGCAAGTCTTCCAGGTCCTGAAGCAGCAAAACAGCCCCAGACCATCACACTACCACCACCATATTTTACTATTGGTATGATGTTCTTTTTCTGAAATGCAGTGTTACTTTTACGCCAGACGTAATGGGACACCAGTAATCAGGCCTGGGTGTGGCTAGAGAAATTGAACTCAGGTGTGATAAACCACAGTTTTAACAGGGGGGCAAACACGAGTGCTATTACAAACTCCTGTGCTCCACTGCACTCTGAACAAGCAAAAGACACATGAGAGTATTGTTTTACATTTTTCACATCTGTGTGTAGTTTGGCGTGTATGTGGTTAACTATTTTAAGATTGTGTGTAGAGTTACTACGCAAAAATAAAATTTTTAGAAGAGTTAAAATAGTTTTGAAAGAAGTTTTTGCTTTTGCAAGATGTGGGTAAAGTTTTCCATGTGTGTGTGTTTTGTGGTTCCCTATCGATACTTCACCCGTACTGCGTCTGCTAAGATGCTTTGGGAAAACTAATTTTTCTCCGATGACTGAAGCCTTTTAATAACGCAGTGTAACTGCACAGCCATTGGTTCGTGCAGTGAATAAAAAACGAACCAATGGCTCGGCAGCGGAGCTGCACGTGCCTATGGCGACAAATCCCGTCAAAGCCCACCAGAATGGGCGGGGCCCTCTGGCCCCCGCTGTAGGATCCTCAGATTTCTTCTCCTTCACGAACGATGTTCTTCGCTTGATCTACGAGACTCGAAGCGTCTCGCCGTAGAATCGCCTTTGCAGCAGATCAAGCTAAACCAGCGACCCTCTGCTTGGCTGATTCGCCGCTTCTACGCTGCCTTTGGCGTCACAGCAGTGGTCCCAGCTGATCCCCTGCCGCTATCCGGCGAGCCTTAAAGAGCTTATTTCTAAGAGATGTGTAGGATATCAGACAATCTAAGATTTGGTCAAAACATGGTTGAAACACGAGGAGCCGAATTCCACAGAAGCCCAAGACACAGGATGTCGTAAATCAGATCCTCGCACCACAAGCCTGAACCAACCAGCAGCTTTGAGTAGCTCACAGCATTTAAACAAAAGAACATTTATTGACAATTCCAAGGAGATTGTCAATTTTGGGGCAAGTAATTAAGATTAATGGTCAAAGAGATGCACGGCGTGACCATCACATGGTAACCAGTGATAGCAATCACAAGCTCTTTGGATTGGCTTCCCCCACCTCTGAGACAGAGAACAGACTGAGATTCCTTACAGACATTTTAACCTCTCTGGTCTTCACAGAACGTATCCTTACATCCACAGAATGCTACAGAAACTACCTTTCCATGTATATATGCACCTAAATAATGCTAAAAGGACTTATGAGCAACTAATCATTTATATGCAAAACTCCATATTATGTATGTAACCCACACGTTTAACTATCATGTTTTAATCACGTATTGTGTATGTCTTTTTGATAACTATTGAATAGCTTAAGGGTTCATATTCATGTTTAGTATGTGTGTTGAATCTTCTTGCTTGAAACGTTTCTTCCAATAAATTCTTTGTCAAATGTATCATATTCTTGTTTTAGAAATCATGTCCAAATCTATACTCTGCAAGAGCGGGAAAAACTCGGACCATGTGACTGATGAGACAACATTTGATTTATGAATTGGCAGGAGGAATATAGCAACACTCAGAGCTAAGACAGTGTCTAATTGGTCAAAACACCATTTGGGAGGTGCCCAAAAGCCAAGTTTAAATACTCAGGACACCATCAAACTTTGCTTTTTGTGTCTAGCTTTTAGCTTTTCACTTTTAGTCATGCTTTTTAGCCATGTGGCTTTTTAGTTATATGCTTTTTAGCCATCCGGCTTTTATCTTTTCGCTTTTAGTCGTACTTTTCAGTCATCGCTTCTTAGCGCTTTTTGAGCGTGCTCTGGCTTACACGCCAGCTCCTCCAAAACCATGAGGAGAAACGCCACCTAGTCTCGTCAAACTTTACTTCTATTTCTTCACTTTAGTATATTTAATTTTCCGTTGAGAGTTTCGTGTGTTCCGAGTTAAGTTTTGCCCAACACCTTGTCTCCGAAAGAGTACCGTCCAAACTTCAACTTCAGACCACAGCTCCGCGTCGTCAGCCAACACCCAAGCACTGGCTTCCCCAAGACTGAACTTCCAGCCAATCAGAAAAGCGGGAAACCCCCTTCTGCAAGGAGGACAACAAAAGGGAACCCCGGACGCAACGCAAGTACCTCCAGATCCTAGCTGAACTGGTGCATTTAATATAAATTTGAACCTCATTGAACAAACTCAATATGAGGGTTAAGTGATTGATGGTTGTTCAGATCTATGCAATTGCACATATTGCTGTAAACTTGGGATTTCACATTTTCATTCTCTTAAACTAATTATTTCCTCACTTTCTCGCTTTCTGCAACCTGTGTGAATGCGTGTGTTTGTGTTAGATTAATTTATATGTCTTAGATTTATCCATTAAAGCCTTATTTTATATTGAAAAGAGAAGTATCTCGTGTTTTGTGCTCACAAGTTAGTCTTAAACTGCCGATCTTGTTACTGTACTAATTAATAATGTTTTCACTATATTTTGGATATTGATATCCATTGCAGAATTTGTCATACGGCTCGTTCAATGAATCGCTGGCCGTCTCAGTGATCAGCTGTAAAACATCTTAAATGATTCCCTTTGACCTAAATTGACCTGTTTCCCTTACAGGTAAGTTATAAAAGAGCAAATTCTAGTGACGTTGCAAATGTCACGCTGCGAGTGTGGCTCGTGCAGGGAATCTTGCACAATGCAGAAGGGCAGTGAGTGCGTCGCCTGTCTGGGCGGCCCCCACGCAGAGACTGCACATTCACTGAGACTGAATGCTCTCGCTGAGAGCATGAGACTCACTCTTCTCCACTCGCAGACTGCCTTCATTGAAGGCAACCCTGTTCTCCCGTTTCTCATCTCTCAGCGAGCCGCGGGGAACAGCGGAGTCAGGGAACTAAGCAACTGGGTCTGAGTGATCTCACGCTGACAAAGAGCCTGCGTGCTCACTCTCCCCACTGCGCTTCGATCTGTGTCTTACACGTGAGGATCAGCGCCCCTCATTACACTGAGCGGCTTTCCCCCTGGCAGCTTCCGCCTTCCCGCTCTCATGTTTCTCTTACCTCGGAGAAAGTAACGGTGAGCTTGCGGGTTGAGTGATCAGGTTTGAGCAAATTTCATGCCAGCACACATGTGTGCTTGATCTGCCAGTGTGTGTTACACGTGAGGATCAGCGCCCCTCTTTACACTGAGCGGCTTAATCCTCCTAGGCAGATCGGAGCAGAACGCTGACAGCTTCGCATTTGTGTGTGATCAGCTTCGCCTCCCCCCCGTCTCCCCTGCTCTTGTGAAGAAATGGCGAACTCACGGGGATGAGCGATTAGGCTTGAGTGATTTAACACCGGCAAAGCCCCCGCGTGCATCACTCTCCACGCAGCTTTTTGATCAGCCAGTGAGTTTACACATGAGGATCGGTCAATCCTTCTAGGCGGATCGGAGAAGAACGCGGTCACCAATGAATCAATTTAGCTGACAGCTTCGTATCTGAATGCGCCTCTCGCCTGTGCCACGCTCCCACTACGAGAGTTCATGTCTCGCTCTGCTTTGCTTGTTTGCTACGAGCGGATCTGAGAGAATGCGTGCAGCACTTTTGATCTGCCAGATTGTTGTAGCGTCTGCGTAGGATCATGCATGAGCGTTGGGCGGTTTATGGCTTAAAAGACCCTTTTAGCCTTTTGACATTTGCATATAAATTACAGTTCTGGTCAGAGATGTTACGTTGTATAGGGGTTTTAAATTGCCAGATGGTTCTTCACCGACAAGAAGATTCGAACCAGCCCCCCCACTATCATCCTTCTCAATCTGACTTCAAACACTGTTTAAAGAGCTGTAAATTATCTCGATGGGCCATCCAGGCCAAGCAAACTAACGCACACACACACACACAAACTAACACACACACACATCATAACCAGTTATAATTCGTCATAAATATTCCCCTTTTTAGAGCTAATAAATAATAATAAACGTTACATTGTTTACACAAAGATCATCAGTACTCCTCTTCTAATGAGCGGTTTGATCTTTTTAGGCGGATTTAAAGAGACCAGCCATTCGAATTAATCCAACCCCTTGTCACGCGGACTGAGGCCTGGCAGGCCATCCCCAGAGTGCCAGACTGGGGTTTGGGGATAATAAAATGAGGTTATTCACAGCAATTCGCTCGAAGACCCCCGTGATTCAGCAACATGGTTCCCACCTTGGTTTAGAGCAAAGACGCACACGTCCTGCACTCCGAGGTGATGAATTTGCTGGCGATAGGAGCCGTAGAAATGGTTCCCCCAGCTCAGAGCAAGTCAGGCTTTCACAGCCGCTACTTCCTTGTCCCCAAAAAGGATGGCAACCTAAGGCCCATCCTCGATCTCAGGCACCTGGACCGCGCCCTCATGAAAGGCCATTCAGGATTATTACATTGAAACAGATCCTCTCGCAAGTGTGCCCAGGGGACTGGTTCTTTTCGCTGGATCTGAAAGACACCTACTTTCACATCCAGATAGCCCCCCACAAGACAATTATTGAGATTCGCCTTCGAGGAAGTGGCAACCCAATACACGGTGCTTCGCTTTGGACTGTCACTAGCTCCTCGCACTCTTTCCTCACTGAGACAGATGGGAATCCTCATTCTGAATTACCTCGATGACTGGCTCGTCTTGGCCCAGTCGGAGGATGAGCTACTATTTCACAGATCCTTCCTCCTCAGCCAATTAGAATGCCTGGGACTAAGGGTCAATTTTGCCAAGAGCGCGCTGTCCCCCAGCCAACGGATATTGTTTGTGGGAACAGTTCTTGACTCAGCCCGAATGAGGGTGGTAGTTGCACCAGAACGTGCACTGGCTATTCAGCAGCTCGTGGCCTCATTCAAAGTTGGAGCCCCTTTCCTCTCAAGGCGTTTCAGAAGATGCTGGGCCTCATGGCCTCTGCGTCTCCGGTACTTCAGCTGGGCCTGCTTCGTATGCAGCCCCTTCAGTGCTGGCTAAAACCGTGAGTTCCGTCCCATGCCTGGCGTCTCAGACGCCTTCGTGTCAAAGTGAACCGGACCTGCGTAGCTGCTCTAGTCCCTTGGAAAGACTATCGGTGGATAGAATGGGGTGTACTCCTGGGAATGGTCTGCAGAAGGAAGGTGGTCTCGACAGACGCTTCCAACACGGGTGTGCTGGGCAGGTTGAACCAAGGAGCAGACATGCTGTCTCGGAGCAACATCCCCTCAGAAGAGTGGATGCTCCACCCACATTCGGTTCAAAGAATCTGAGAGATCTTCGTTAAGGCAGAGGTCGACCTCTTTGCCTCAGAAGGCAACTCTCACTGCCCAATTTACTTTTCGAAGGACAGGGATGCGTTAGCCCACGACTGGCCCAACCTCCTCCTCTGCGCTTTTCCCCCGATCACCCTGATCCCACAGGTGATCAGGTGAATCAAGGAGCAGAAACGCAAGGTTCTGCTGGTGGCCCCACTCTGGAGGACCAAACACTGGTTCGCAGAGCTGTCTTGGCTGCTCTAAGCAGCCCTGTGGCCCATTCCTCTGAGACGAGACCTCCTCTCTCAGGCGAACAGAATGATATGGCACCCCCAGCCTGAGCTGTGGGCTCTGCACCTCTGGCCTCTTGATGGGAGCCTGCAGACCTCCCCGAGAGCATGCTAAATACAACATCTCAGGCTAAAGCACCCTCTACAAGGCGGCTCTATATCCTTAAATGGTCTGTCTTCTCCACCTGCTGTATGGCACGCGGCGCAGACCCATTTTCCTGTGACATATCTCTGATATTGTCCTTCCTGCAAGAGCTGTTGTATAAGGGTCGTTCCACCGCCACGCTGAAGGTCTATGTAGCAGCCATGGCAGCCTCACATGCTCCTATAGCTGGCCAGTCGGAGGATCTGCCCTACATGGGACTTGCCCACAGTGTTGAGGGCTCTGAAGAGCCTTCTCTTCGAGCCGCTACAGTCTGTTGACCTTCGTCCCCTGACGCTAAAGACCGCTCTGCTACTTGCATTAGCGTCAGTAAAGCATATGGGAGATCTCGGTGAGCCCCACCTGCCTCGAATTCGGGCCCAGCGACTCTTAAAGTCGTCCTGAAACCAAGGCATGGTTACATACCTAAAATGCTTTCTACTCCATTCAGAGCACAGGTAATAACTATGTCGGCGATTCCTCAATCTTTCCTTGAAAGTCTATGTTGACCGCTCCGCCCCATTCAGGCAGTCGGATCAACTATTTGTATTCTTCGGTGGCCGTACCAAGGGTTCTCCGGTCACAAAGCAGAGACTTTCCAAATGGATAATTGACGCTATTATGCTAGCATACTCTTCTTTGGGCCTTCAATGCCCCATGGGAGTAAGAGCCCACTCAACTAGAGGCATTGCCTCTTCCTGGGCCTGGTCTAGCGGTGTGTCCATTGCAGAGATTTGTACGGTGGCCACATTTGCCAGGTTTTATAATCTGGACATCCCGGCCTTACAGGCTCGGGTCCTTTCTGCATAAACAGGGCACTCTGTCATATGACAAAACCAGTGCATGACGTTTGCCACCTTCATGTATGCTCTTGGCCCTCACTGAGTTCTAAGGCTGTACTAAATTATCTTGGGATGATTATGCAAGGCTGGGTTGACCTCTTGTGAGTTTGGCCCTACTGCCTCCTGCAGGGCTTCCCAGCAAAATACTTGGTCCCTCTGGACCCCCCTTGGGTGCTTAAGACAAGTTCAAGTATTAGTCGTTCCTCTAGCATAGCACAGCGGGATTGTACTGGTTCCCCAAAGCGTCTTAGCAGATGCAGTACGAGTGAAGTATCGATTGGGAACGTACTTGGTTACTAACGTAAACTCGGTTCCCTGAGATACGGAACGAGTACTGCATACTTTGCTGTGCTATGTAGCTGCACGACTCGTCATTGCTTCAGTCGAAGTAACCTGAGGATCCTACAGCGGAATGCCCGATTATAGCCAGATGGCTCCGCCCATTCTGGCGGGCTTTGTTACACTGCGTTATTGAAAGACTTCAGTCACAGTCATCGGAGAAAAATTAGTTTTCCCAAAGCATCTTAGCAGACGCAGTACTCGTTCCGTATCTCAGGGAACCGAGGTTACGTTAGTAACCGAATACGTTTTGTGTGTAGTTTTTAAAAATGGAGCAATAGTTTCAAAAACTGTGTAAGCATTTTGGGAAAAAAAAGCTGCTTTGAGAATCTCCATTGTAAAAAGCCCTATACAAATAATGGTGACTTGATGTGACTTGACCTTGTCTGTGTCCTTGCTCGGAGGCTGAACACAGCGGCTGAACACTTCCAGCTTATCGAATCTTGAGTGAAAAAAGCAATGGACACCTTGACAATTAGCACACCAAAAGCCTATAGCAGGCAAATGGCTCAAATCAAAACTACTGTGGGACAGTACACCACTTAAGTGCAGTAAATTAGTGATACAAATATCAAAAGCTTCTTCTTAGCCGATGGCTATTGTAGCGAATCAGCTCATGGGGAAATATGAATAATTAATCATAACTAGTTATAATTAATTATAAATATTTAGATCCGCTGTAGATATTTACTTGACCTCTCAGGGTCAACTGTCTGTCAATTCTAAGAACGTTAATTTCCTGGTTAAGGAAATACAGTTGGAATAGGAAAGGGTTAAAGCTTAACTCAGTAAAGAGGAGAGAGAATAAGAATATTAAGTTATGGAACCATTTGCATATTCAGCAGATCTATCGCCTGAAGGAAACATCAGATTCTTAGTTCAAACACACCTTTGTAAAAAGGTGCAAATGATACCTAATGTATCAATTAATAAGACTAAGTTTGAATACCTGCACATCTCCTGTCTGAAAGAAAGGCTTGATGCAGTCCAAAGGTTCAAGTTGATCTTTGCTGAAGTTGGTTGATGAAAAAGAACCAGTTTGCGTCAGAGAATATTGGTGAATGGAAAAGTCAAGGTCTAAGGCCTGGCACAAAACTTAGGATGTCCTGGAGCATTGTAGCTCGCATCTTCTCAAAACCTAACAGAATCACATGGTGTGAGGCCTTTAACCCTCTGAAGTCGACTAACGCGGATACGCATTTTGTGGCATCTTCTCCTGATAACACCGAAAAGAACTTAAATTACACTTTCAGTTTTGATCTTACAAATAAGAGCAATACATCAGTCAAATTTGTAAAGGGTCTACTTTTATTTGTATACACACATAATAACAACAGAACTTTGTGCATTTATAAAATAAAGAAAACAAACAGGGTGTGCTGTCTGCCGCCTGTATTGAAATTACTAAAGATTCTCAGGACACTAATATATTGCCTATGTACCAACATTTACACGCTCGTTTAGATCATCAGAAGGCGAATTCATAGATACTAAACATGGTAGGATTACATATAGGCAAGATGACATGAATGAGTGTTTCCATCATAAGCCTGTATAAAACAGTATAAAATCTCAAAGACAACATACACAATGACCTGAAGGATATGTGTGTTCATTCAAAGAAAGGTTTTCCTATGGATTAATTAGAAAAGAGTCCATTTCTACTGGGCACTGTGTCTCTTTCTAATTCAAAGGCAGTGATTTTCCCTATTAGGTCGTAAATGGCTCTGGCCTAGCAAAGGTGTCATGGTTGCCATGGTAACCAGTGGCCTGTGGTCATTCGCAGACATCCTGGCACCCAGTCTATTGGGTGAGGGGTCTGTGACGACTTGTTAATCTAATGAATAACTGATTTGTTAAATCAAATGAAAAATTGTGTTTTTGATTGGTCCAGACGCTACACTATTATTCTGATTACAATGTTTGTAAAGTGCTATCAAAATACAATCTATAAATAAAGAAGAAAAATACAAATATATAGTAAAGGAAACAATCCTTCCTAGCAACAAATAAAAATCTAAACAACAGAAATAGAAACAAGGTATTAAGCAAACACTTAAACATTACCAACTTCTCTGCGGAGTAAATCGCTTCTCCACAGTATAGGGCTATTTCATTCAGAATAAGAAATGCTTCAGCTACTTTTCAGAGATCAAATATTAGGCATAAACTTTTTTTCTAGAGCTGCCCTCGGCTAAACATTTGTTTGGTCGTTCATTTGAAGCATTAGTCGACTAATTGCATGTTTATTAATAAACCATTAAAATCATAATAATGCACCTTTAATTGCCTACATAGCCTATAAGCGCTCAAGCACACACACAAAGCTTGCCACGGCACACCGGCAGATGTAATGATTATGAATGTGTCAGGGATAAACCGTAAGGAGGCTGCATTAACGTTTTAATAATTCATTGATAAACCAGTGCTTTTTTGTTTTCGGTTTAAGAGATGAAGTTGGCGACACTGTCCCTTCATCTCCGCAGTAGTGGATGCGCCTGTTGTGGATTACATAAATCTGAGAATATTTGTTTTCCATTTGAATTGGTTTATTTGAAAGTCGACATTTCACTCTCTATAGATATATTTTTCTGTGTCTGCAAGTATACACGGCGTTTCAGAGTTCCGAGACGGCAGAAAGCGCACTGATTTAACAGCAATAGAATAGAGATGTAGCCACAATCAGATGCCAAAAGTATATTTGTAACTTTAATATGCACAGTTTATGTACTACGAGGGAACTTAAATGTGAAATTCTTCACAAACACTTTCTCTGCAAAACAGAACAGTTTAAAAGACAACTTTTTTTCTGAAATTTTAGACAAATGGTAGATTTTAAATCAGTTGGTAATTAATGATTTTTCTTTGGCCAAACTGTGCTTGTTTTTGATAAAGGGGTTAATAACTGCTAGCTTTAATATATTTGGGATGTGTTCTAAAAGCAAAGAGTTAACAATATTGAAAAGAGTTTCTAAAATTATATGCATCACCCATTCAGTAGCTTACTGCATGTACTATCTAGCATACATGTTGGTTAATATTTTGATGTCTGTTTTTTGTGCTTTTAATGTGGGAGTGACTTTCATTTGCCTTTTTTCACCTTAGACCTCATGCTGCTGAAAGAGGAGTGCAAAGTACTGAATGAAATGGTAGAGAAAGAACAATATCAAAAGACTTTCAATGAACATGGAAACCTTAATATCCACATGAAAATTCACACTGGAAAGAAGCCTTTCACCTCTCAACAGTGTGGAATCAGTTTCACTCAAAAAGGCATACTTAGCAGGCACATAAGGATTCACACTGGGGAGAAGCCTTTTACCTGCTAACAGTGTGAAAAAAAGTTTCAGTAGAAAATAAAATCTTAATTTGCACATGAGAGTTCACACTGGGGAGAACCCTTTCACCTGCCAACAGTGTGGAATAAGTTTTACTCACAAAGGAAACCTTAACAGGCACATGAGGATTCACACTAGAGTCAAGCCTTACACCTGCCCTGGGTGTGGAAAGAGTTTCAGTCAACTTGGAATCCTTAAAGTCCACATGAGAGTTCACACTGGAGAGAGTCCATTTATCTGCCAACAGTGTGGGATAAGCTTCATTCAAAAAGGAATCCTTAAAAGACACATGAGAATTCCCACTGGAGAGAAGCCTTACGTGTGGCATCAGTGTGGAAACAGTTTCAAACGAAAAGGAGACCTTAATTACCACATGAGAGTTCACACTTGGGAGAACTCTTACACCTACCAACAGTGTCTTTTGAGGACTCAAAAGAGAACTGTTTTATTCTATTGAATAAAACCGGCATGTTCTAATTAGTGACTGAGTGTTTGTCTGGCATGCTGATCTCTTTATACAGTTCCAGCTTCCTGTCACATGAATGGTCACATGACAGGCCAACCATACATTTCTTAAAGACATACACACTAAAATGTTAAGAGGAATAAAATGGACTTAAGAAAACATGTAAACCAGTTAAAACTCTATTATACATAAAATCATTGCAATAAATAGAGCGGTAAAACATGTTTCTTGTGTAACAGTGTCACAAACTAGCAGTGGATGCAAGCCTTTCATGTGCCATCACTGTGGAAAGACTTTCAGAAACAATCCTACTGTGAACCTCAAGAAACCCAGATAGAAAATCAATGTGGAAGGAGTTTCACAGACAGGAATCATGTAATAACTTGTAACGATCAGCCTAACAGGCTGGGTGTGATGAGAGGGATGGGGTGGAGTAAATGCTAATGCACGACACCTGCACCACTCACGAGTCCCACAGAGGAGCTCCGGAAGGATAAAAGGAGGAGTGACGACAGTGTTGGATGAGAGAGGACCAGGCCTGGACTTTATTTTGTGTTTTGGTTCTGTTTGTGCGTGACAGTCGTCCGCGAGGGGCTGTCGCGCTATTTTGTGTTTATTTTATTATTTAAGTTTTCTTTAAATGTTCGCCGGTTCCCGCCTCCTCCTTCCCGATCTACAAACTGTGTTACAAAGTTTAAAACAGGGTCATATTTATGACCCCTGTGTGAGAGGTTTGTGGATGTTAAAAGAATAAAATTAAACAGAGATAAGTTTAGTAAGAACGGTGTATTTACAAAGTTCATGGGACTTTAAAACAACACAATAAAACCAGGACAAATTAGGCCATTAAAAGCATAGAATCCATTGATTGCACCATACCTTAAAACAGTTCAAGAATCCTAGTGTGCTGAAATGTCCCAATGTGAGTGTCCAAGCAGTGTATATGCAGTCCAACAGAAGTGATGATCTAATTTGTTGCAAAGTAGTGACTGGAAAGGTAAGTCTAGTGATGTTACATTCAACACAGAAGCTCCGAAGCTTGTATAAAAAAAAACAAATTTCACATTGAAGCACTGTATTGGATCTTGATTGGTTTTGAGAAAGCACATGATCTATGACGTCCGAAGCTTCATTCGCCTGAAAACCATGTGACTGCTTCAGTATCTGGTTCAAATGAAGCGAATCTCAGTGCTGTTTCCTTTACATTTTAATGTGTTAGCATTGTTTCTTTTATTTTTTTAATCAAAATATATATAGAGAGCTCAAAAGGAACTTTGCCTCAGTCCTTAGACTGTTATTTCATGGCCAGAGTTAAAATAAACAGATCATAGATTTAATTTATGAATTTATGTTTTATTTTACTTATTTTAGTAATAACATTCCTTTGTTAAAAGTGAGACAAAATCATCACAATTAAAAGAACCAAAGACTTAAACTACTTCAGTCTGTGTGCATTGAATTTATTTAATACACGAGTTTCACAATTTTAGTTGAATTACTGAAATTAACTTTCCCATGACATTCTAATTTATTGAGATGCACCTGTAAATATTCATATGTATTCATAGAATTGGCCAAAATCTGGGCCACATTGATTTTAATTCTGGCCCAGCTCCTGCCCAGATCCAACACCTTACTCCGGCCTACATACTGTGAAGAATGATGGCACTTGGGCGGTCCGCTCCTGTTTGCCAAATTTGGGGCACAAGCAAGCCACAGGTAGGCCGCATGTCAGTCATGAAAATAAATAAAATAAACCAGACCTGGCCCAAATCTGGGCCACATTTATTTTAATTGTGGCCCAGATACGACCCAGATCTAACACCTTGTTCTGGCCCACATACTATGTAGAATGATGGCATTTGTGTGGTCCACTCCTGTTTGGCTTGCTTGCGGCCCAAATACTGTGTGGAATAATGATATTTGGGCAGTCCAATTCTGTTTTCCAGATTTGGGCCTCAAGTAAGCCTTAGTATTGCTGCATGTAAGCCAACCAAATAAACCAAAACTGGCCCTAATGTGGACCACAGTTGATTTTTATTCTAACCCTGGTCTAACCCACATGCTGCATGAAATGGTGGCATTTTGGCAGTGGTCCACAAGCAGGGCACTACACAGCCACATTTTAGCTAATAATGAACAAAATAAACCATAAATATACATTATCTGGGCCACACTAAGCCTTAAGTGAGTTATGCATTAACAATACTCAACATTGTAAAGAGTAATTTAAAAATGTCCTCCATAAATGTTAAAATAAGTTCCAGAAATGTACCCTACTTGATAAAATCATCCTGACCCAAGTTTTGCACAAGCAGCAATGAAAATGTCACATAAATATTCCAAGACACATTCCAATACTTTAAAAACTATTCTTCTCATGTTGATATCAAGTTCGAGTTAATGAGTTCGCCTACCAATGTATGAGAGGAACACAGCTTTCACTCTCAACCAAACTAACATTACTAGCCAATCAGACATTTTTGGTCCCATAAACATGAGACACGCATAATAGTATCCAACTGCAGAGTCGCAGCTGATGAGCGCGACACATTCTGAAAAAGCTGCAAGGCGCAATGGTCAAAGATTTCTATCTAGAGCCATATTTATATAGAAAAGCTATTTTCTATATAATTAACGGAGCTTTGTAAATAGCTCAGAGTAATCACGTCATCTCCATAAGAACCATAAGATTGGAAGAATAAATTCACCTGTAGTTTTGAAAAGGTCCTGTTCACACATGATCTCTTAATGGCAATTTACCAGGGAAGACTGTATGTGTGAAAGGGGCTAAACTATTCCTCTGCATATGCTGTGAGTTTGGGTTGCTTAACGTTCATCTGGGAAAACTTATCTTAATTTGTAACTTAAGTCATTAAGTCATTCTGTGTTGGCATAAGACCTATGCCAACACAGAATACATCAACATTTCCAAATATGCGATTTATTGTAGATCGCGATTTCAAAATAAACATTTCTCATTTTGCATATGGCCAAATATTGCAATTAAATGGATTTAAATGTCGTTGAATCACATGAAACATCACCAGGCTGTTGGCACCCTGTGCAGGTATTTGTTATAATATAGGCATATTACATTATGTATTTAACAGTTGTTCAATAAAACCATGCACTTGGTTTTGATACTTTATTTGAGCCAATTATTATTGCCTCATCATTAGCTTATTTATAAATAGTCATATTAAAACCTGTTTTTCACTTAGTTCTATTTGTATTACTAAAAAATACTTGTCATAATAATCAGTAGATTACTTGATTAGCAGAATAATTGTTAGTTCTGTCAGGACCACTATCGTCAAAATGATAGATACTTAGCATAAAGTTTGGTTTGGCGGTATGGTTCTGTTCTGGGCAAAAAACCTCCCTGCCCATCCATGCAGCCTGTCATGAATGAGCAGGGAGAGCAGCAATAATAACCCCCCCAGGGTTAACAGAACAGAACAAGGCAGATATCATTAATGTACTCAATGATATTTAAGTGTAACACTTTATTCAAGATAAAGGAGTCTGATTAGCAAGGAATATCAGAAAGTTAAGTCCTGACTGTGGCAAAAGGTGGAGCTGGGGATGGAGGAGGGTAATTTGCTCCGAAGCAAGCTGAAAAGCTGCTGAATAATACTGAATACAGCTTATATAGGAATGCCGCGATAGGTGTCGTATTCCTATAGGTAGATGTGATCAGCTGAGAATCAGCTGATGCAAGCTTGACTCACGTGACCTGCCAGAACTAACGCTAAAGCTTAATCTCTGTCAGGACCACTATCGTCAAAATGACAGACCATATTTATATAGAAAAGCTATTTTCTATATAATTAACGGAGCTTTGTAAATAGCTCAGAGTAATCACGTCATCTCCATAAGAACCATAAGATTGGAAGAATAAATTCACCTGTAGTTTTGAAAAGGTCCTGTTCACACATGATCTCTTAATGGCAATTTACCAGGGAAGACTGTATGTGTGAAAGGGGCTAAACTATTCCTCTGCATATGCTGTGAGTTTGGGTTGCTTAACGTTCATCTGGGAAAACTTATCTTAATTTGTAACTTAAGTCATTAAGTCATTCTGTGTTGGCATAAGACCTATGCCAACACAGAATACATCAACATTTCCAAATATGCGATTTATTGTAGATCGCGATTTCAAAATAAACATTTCTCATTTTGCATATGGCCAAATATTGCAATTAAATGGATTTAAATGTCGTTGAATCACATGAAACATCACCAGGCTGTTGGCACCCTGTGCAGGTATTTGTTATAATATAGGCATATTACATTATGTATTTAACAGTTGTTCAATAAAACCATGCACTTGGTTTTGATACTTTATTTGAGCCAATTATTATTGCCTCATCATTAGCTTATTTATAAATAGTCATATTAAAACCTGTTTTTCACTTAGTTCTATTTGTATTACTAAAAAATACTTGTCATAATAATCAGTAGATTACTTGATTAGCAGAATAATTGTTAGTTCTGTCAGGACCACTATCGTCAAAATGATAGATACTTAGCATAAAGTTTGGTTTGGCGGTATGGTTCTGTTCTGGGCAAAAAACCTCCCTGCCCATCCATGCAGCCTGTCATGAATGAGCAGGGAGAGCAGCAATAATAACCCCCCCAGGGTTAACAGAACAGAACAAGGCAGATATCATTAATGTACTCAATGATATTTAAGTGTAACACTTTATTCAAGATAAAGGAGTCTGATTAGCAAGGAATATCAGAAAGTTAAGTCCTGACTGTGGCAAAAGGTGGAGCTGGGGATGGAGGAGGGTAATTTGCTCCGAAGCAAGCTGAAAAGCTGCTGAATAATACTGAATACAGCTTATATAGGAATGCCGCGATAGGTGTCGTATTCCTATAGGTAGATGTGATCAGCTGAGAATCAGCTGATGCAAGCTTGACTCACGTGACCTGCCAGAACTAATGCTAAAGCTTAATTTAAGCCCTAGATTTGTTAAAACTTTTCAAAATATAACTGCATTGTTATACATTTTGTAATTAAAAGACAAATATTTTGTCATTCAAATATTTCTTAAAGTATTAAAACATTGTCTCGTTCTATTGAACCAAGTATATGCATTTTGTCTCATCTCGTGAGCTAAGTTTATTGTCACACCCCTAGTGTCGATAAGCGGTGATATAGCTCATAATGTTCCAAGTGTGTAATACAGCCTAGCTTTCATTCTTCAGGTCAGTCATATACTCGTGAAAAAAAAAAATCAGTTTGAATAAGGAAAATGATAACTTTGCCATAGCGTCCTTTCAAATGTTAAAGTTGCCACAATTATTGCATTCTTTGCCAGTGGCAGCTCGTGGGTTTTAAAATAGAGGAGACACACTAATTGTATTGGTCTGGGATCCCTGCCGATTATTATTATTATTTACTTAACCACTTTAAAATGGCTTTTTGGTTGCTTTTAGTCAGAAAACGTAAAGAAAACGACACACATACAGCAAGATAATATAATTTCACTTACCTGGCCTATCACTTGAAGCAAACATCCATCCCTTCTTAAAAGTCTGTGTTAAATGCGCCATTTAATTAAGCCGACTGCTGTAGCCTATATCCAGCTAGGCTGTTTTCCCTTTTTTAAAATTTGTATATATACTGTGTGAATGACAGCTTGGTAAATCTGTTGGAGATCAAATATTCAATATCGCTACTCATCATAAGTACTTGGTACATTATCAGCGCAACGGGAGATGTTCAAACTAATATCACGTAATTTACGTCTTTATGATGATTGGTTGATATCAGAAGGGAGGCTATAGCCTCCCATGCCAGGGTGCTTTCACTCGTTAGCGCTGAAAGTGAACACTCAATGGTGATTGGTTAATTTTTTTTACCAACGGAGGCACGAGAGCTCAGCTCTCCCCCGGCATCCGCCTCCCCTTCTCTATTATTAGCGGTTGTAATTACATCAGCAGATTCGGCACATTCACCATAGAAAAGCGGTGTTTTCACGTTATGGTATTACAACTGTGAAATTACAAACAAAAAATACACATTCTGAGACATGAACTGAAATGAATTGTGAATTTTATTAACATTACATCGTCCTCCTCTCATTTTCACCTCAAAATTATGGGGAAGCTGTGCCTCCCCCGACGAGCCGACACTGTTCTTTGCATGTGCTGCACTTTATTTGTACCGTTTGTTTCATTAGTTTATATATTAGAACTTGAAAGACAATAACAATATTTTATGATAAGTGATAAGTGAGATCTGATTTTAGTTCTTGAAAACCAAAAGAGTAGTGCTTGAAAAGTCCTTGTAAGTCCTGGAATTTAATTTTGCTGTATCTGTACGAAGCCTGTTTAAGTTACCAGTCCTTGGAGCATTTTATTTGGTTTTGAACTGAACTGTAGTTTTCTGTAGTAAACTGTCTTTGTATATTTCCTATTTTATATTCATTTCCTAGTATTTCATTTACTATTATTTCTTTTGAACAAAACTATTTCAGAAATTTCATGTTTTAAATTTTAGGTCATCTTGTACCCTGGACAAGATGGACAAATCTAACCAGCAAAACTTGATATCAAAAGCATCCTAAATGTTACATGTGTTTGCATTATAGTGCGTAACCTTTCCTGGTATTGCTGTTTCAATTAGCCAAGGGCAGATATGTTACTAGTTAGTTTCAAAGAAAATAATTTTCAAATATATATTTTTTTGGCCAAATAGCCCTGTGTATGTGTCCACCCCCCCAACCCCCGGAAAAAAGTTCAGGATTTTTTTGCTTTACCCCTGTATAAGTTGTCAAGTGGTCAAGTGCAAAGTGTGGGTATTTGGACAAGGCATTAGAGTACAATCATTATAGTGCACTTCTGTTTTTATGCTGCACAGTACATACTGTATATATTTAAAAAACTGCCATTAACAACTCTTTCCCCACCAGCATTTTTGAAAAAAGTTGCCAGCCACTGCCAGCGATTTTGATGATTTTCACTAAAATGTAATGGCCTCCAGTATATTTTGATGTATGAATATTTGAATATGCAATACACCAAAATAAAGATCAGAGGCTCTACTTTTAAACAAAAAAAAAGTTTTATTCTAGCTTAAAGCATTCTTTTTTTATCAACACTTGAATATAGGTAGATTTCATAAAAATGCATAATTTTGAGCAAAAAGGTGAGAAAATCAAATGATCAAAAACTACATCTGGATAATATTCAGTACAATTATCAAAGCATAAATCCAGTAAATCGCCTTCATCAACACCTCCAAAGCTTGCACAGACATATACCACTTCCTGGATCAACATTTTACTCCGTAACATTATGCAGTTTTCATTGATATGCTGTCTATTGCTGATGATCGCATTATTTTTCATATGCATCTGTTTACATAAAAGATCACTTGTTTCGCCGTCCTGTTCACGTGTGTTTTTGTTCGAGAGGTTTTGTACTCATTCAGAAGATGTGTAATAGCGCCCCGAGTGTATAACAGTGAAATCACGAAAAAACGTTAAAACTCGTCTTTGGCGGGGAAGTGTTTTCTTGTAAAAGACGAGATAACTCGTCAATGGCGGGGAAAGAGTTAAAAGCATGTTTCAAAAAATTAATTGCTGCATATGTAGCCTTCTTAAGACTTTTAATTATTTGGGCAATATTTGTCATTTTATATGCAGGCCACATTTGCGGCATCATATAAGGGCCACTTTAGGCTAACAGCCACATTAGCCGGTGCTTACCGTGCCATATCTTTGCCAAAACTGGCCCAGATACGTTTGAGGATAACTGGGCCACATTTGTGACATCATATGCGGGCCATTTTAGGCTCACAGCCACATTGTCCAGAACTTACCGTGCCATATCTTTACAAAACTGGCCCAGATACGTTTGAGGATAACTGGGCCACAGCTGTGGCATCATATGCAGGTCACTTTAGGCTCACAGCCATATTAGCCAGCACTTACCATGCCATATCTTTGCCAAAACTGGCCCAGATATGGTTTTAAAGGGGTCATATGATGCTGTTTCAAGTTTTCCTTTCTCTTTGGAGTGTTACAAGCTGTTCGTGAATAGATAAGATCCCTAAAGTTGCAAAGACTAAAGTCTCAAACCCAAAGAGATATTCTTTATAAAAGTTAAGTCTTGTCCACGCCCTCCTAAAACGCCTCGTTTAAACAAACCCCCACATGTCTATTTCACAATGTGGGAAGATTTGCATAAGGCCAGAGGCGGACAAAGTACTCAACTACATTACTTGAGTGAAAGTACAGATACTGCTGGTCAAATATTACTCCATTACAAGTAAAAGTTGTAAAGACAGATTTTTACTTAAGTAAAAGTACAGAAGTACTTGCTTTAAAAGTACTTGAGTAATTTTCCTTTTTTATGTCAATGCAATGTTTTATTGTTGTACGTAATACTTGCAATACTTTTGAAGCAACATAGAATACATTACACCTACTGTAAAAAATCAAACCTGCTTTAAAACCCAGCAACACAACTGTAGCTGTACAACTTTACAACAGCAACACTGCTTTAACAAAATAGCAAAACAGCAAGACTTATTTGACATCAAAACAAACATTTTAAATGCTGTCTAATCGCTCTCGCTGTACTTTGATGTCACACACAGAATGGTCTGCAGTGCTGCTTCAGTCAAACACCTATTGCGTTTTATTAGGAGACGCACAGCAATTCTTCTGTGGCTTTATACGTAATATTTTCACATACACAATTTAGCAAAATCAGACAATATTGTGTCTAATATATACCACGATATTAACTTCTTATTATTGAATTGTTTTAAATAAATATCACATTTGCAATTGGTCAGTGTTCAAAAAATGCTGGGAAATCTCTTCATGTAGCCCTACAAGAGTGATTACTGATAAACTGTCTGAAAAAAAAGAAAGTCATGTTTTAGAGAAGAAAAAAATCACCCACTGACTTTCAAAGCTGCTACATAGTAATGACCAGTATTGGGAAGGTTTCTTTGGAAATGTAATAGGTTACAGATTACAAGTTACCCTACTTAAAATGTAATAAGTAGTGTAACTTTTTGATAACTTTATTAAAGTACTGTAACTGATTACATTTGATTACTTTTCTAAATTTCTAATAGTTTCAACTGTTAATCATTTTCAAACATGTAAACTAGGCAGGGTTAACATTACAGTAGTACTGAACACTGATTACTATCAGACTTTCGAAATCCTTCATCACTTGAATAAAGATTATAATATTTTCCTTTTAAAGGAGCCATTGGATGCAAAATATCTTCATTTGCATATAAATGTGTCTTTGCAGTGTGTGGACACAACCACCCTACAATGATAAAAATTCACTCCTTTTTTTTAACCCCCCAAAAACCTAAACTGTCTCAATTATCAAGCCATTTTGATTTTGGAGTGAATACCAGTGCTCTCTTCCACCTTCAATACCACGACTGAGGTGAGACCCTTGAGCAAGGCACCAAACCCCCAACTTTGTGTGTGTGTGTATGTATGCGTGCGCATTAGGCTGGGTTAAATGCAGAGCACAAATTCCAAGTATGGGCCACACGTCACTTCACTTTCACTAATATTGTTTATGTCTGGCTGCGCAAATCATTTTACTCCAGAATGCTTTCTGAATGAGAGACAATTCAAGGCAGGTTTTGTTGAAAAGTTAAAACTCAAGGATGGGTCAGTACCCATTGTTCATGATCCAGCTGCACCTCCAGAAGAATTAAGTCTCACGCTTTTTATTTTATTCATTTATTTATTTTTGTTTTGTTTGTTTGTTTTGTTTTTGGCATTCTTACCTTTATTGTGATAGGAGAGATCAAACACGACAGGAAGCGAAGAGAGAGAGGGGGGGGGGAGGTCGGGAAAGGTCTGATTTGAACGCGGGACACCCGAAGTGCAATGGTGCTATATGTCAGCGCGCTGCCCACAAGGCCAACACACTTTTTTTTTTTTATGATTATTTGCGAATCGCGTTTGCTCTTCCACAAAAGAGAGGGGCGGGGTGAGCAGAGCTCATTAGCATGTAAAGAGATATGCACCGAAACAAGTCGCTGTGAACAGAGCTGTTTTTGACAAGGTAAAAAGGGTGTTTGTATTACACGACTACTGAGACCATTTCAAGAATACCCTAAAGAATCATACCAATTTGTGGAAAATGGGCATCCGATGTCCCCTTTAAAGCACAGCCACCACAAAATCAGACTTACTTTAAAATCATTCTGAGGTTAAATATTTAAAATCATAACAAGAAATAGTTTAATAGCAATGATACTGTTTTTGAAATCAAATCTTTGCATAGACAAGAAACACTGGAATCTAACAATGCCTTAGAAAAAAACAGTTGATCTTAAAAAGCATATACATAAACCCTATCAACTCAATTAAATCTGTATGTGGGAGTGTGTGAGAAAAAAATCAGAATTTTGAAAAAATCAAACCCCCTTTGTAATCTTTAACATTTTCATAAGTAACTGTAATTTAATTACACATTTTTTCTTAGTAACTGTAAGTGATTACAATTACTTTTATTTTGTAATTAAATTACGTAATTCCATTACATGGAACTATAGTTACTCCCCAACACTGGTAACGACTTTCTACTTCGAGGACCTTGATAGAAATGTAGTGGAGTGAAAAGCACAATATTTGTCTTTCAAATGTAGTAAAGTTAAAGTCATAAGTTCCCAGTAAAAATAATACTCAAATAAAGTACCAATACTCAAAAAAGTGTACTTAAGTACAATACTCAAGTAAATGTACTTAGTTACCGTCTGCCTCTGCATAAGGCCGCCCAAATGTTCACGCAAAGAAAGAAGGCGTAACTTTATTGTTGCTGCCACCGCCGCCACCATGTTGTGAAGACGCTGTGTGTTTCGTTGCGAATACTTTGTTTTGTCTTCCAAAAGTGGACGCGACTAAAAATCAGTGGTTAAGTTGTATTTACAACACTGTTCCAGAACACTTCAACCCAAATATTCAGATGTGTGCAGCGCATTTTATGGAGGACTGTTTCCTGATCCTGGTAGAGTAGACTACAATGCCAGCTGTTCTGACTCACAGACTGCAAGTACGTTTTTTATATTTAAAGAATTTGCCACTGATGATTCAAATGCGAGTTTTGAGCAGTGTAGAGTAGAGCTTGTTGTTTGTCATTTCTCTGATCACAAATGCAGACATGGTTTTATGTTTACGCGGCGCGATGCAACGCTACGCGTAAAAAGATAGTATAAGTCATTATAATAAATCGTAATTATGTCCCCACTGGATGCAACAAATGCCTCGTTTATAATGGGTTTTAATGGTTTTGTCTCGTGGCGCCGGGACACAGCATCACACTATGGTAAGGGGCATAACATTTCTGTCACACGCTTGAGGTATTTGGCCAATCACAATGCACTGGATAGCTGGCCAAT